>NC_056733.1:575765339-575790339 GCF_019279795.1 Protopterus annectens | reverse complement strand
CTAATAGGGGTAGGGGTGGGATGTGGATGTCTATGGTCATTAGCTTGTGGTCGGATCTGACCAATGAGGAATTGACCTCTGGTGTGGAACACCGGTCACCCATGTTGGTAATGACCAGGTCTACAATATTGCTGACCCTGGTGGGGGTGTGGTTAAATTGATCCAAGGCACTGGAATTTATGAATTGCAGAAATGTTGAGCAAAAGAGTTGGTACATGAGTAGTTTTCCCAGTTAATGGTGGGGTAGTTGAAATCACCCATTATTAGGGTGTTGGGTTGTGCCTCAATATTTTCCAGTGTATCAAGAAATGAGGAGTGGGTATCCTGGGGCATGGTGAGGGATCTGTAGTAAGCTACAATTTGGACTGCAGTCTTGTCCAGAGTTAGTTGCACTGGGATAATCTCAGATACATTATGCTGAGCAACAAGCCTGGAGGTGTGGATATCCTTAATGAATATGGACATGCCTCCACCATTAGTGTTTCAGTCCAGGATAGGTGGCTGAAAGGTGTGGTATGAATTATAGCCTGATAATGCATGGGGTGCTCCCTGGAGCCTTGAACCAGGTCTCTGTTACTGCACAGATGTCGATGTTGTCCATTTAAGGAGTGCCTCGAGTGAGTGCATTTTGTGGTTTAGACTTCTAGCATTGTGTAGCACTACCCTCAGATTTTGCTTGCTTGTACCTGTTACGGCGGCAAATTTGTCATTTGAACCTTGCCTAAAAAGGCACTATAGGGGTGGCAAGAGCCATAGCCAGTATCCGGAATCCCAAGGGTGACAGATGCAGGCCATCTCTGGCAAAGCATCGCAGTCTGTCGATCATTTCATCACAGGCTGACAGATACTGAATCCCCTTAGAATGACACCAGAAGCTTAGCCAGTTGTTGAAGTCAATCATTTTGTCCTTGTACTGTGGTATCATTCTGGGTGATGGCAGGATGCTACTCAGGGCTAGGGTCATACCTGCCTGGGCTACAAGATCGGAGAGCTCCTCCATGTCTCTTTTCATGTAGTCCAGGGAGGTACGTCTCAGGTCATTCACACCAACATGGACAATGACAGAGGCATATTTGTACTTGTTTTGGAGTGAACTGAGTGTGTGCATTATGTGGCAGATCCTGGCACCCGACAGGTAGCTGACAGTAACTTTCTCCTTGTTTAGCCTGGTGAGTGGAACATCAGTGTGCCTGACTATAGAGTCACCTATGACTAGAGTGTTGGGTACGTTATTAGGCCTTATGGATTATGGTTGAGTGGCACACTGAGTTTGTGGGCTATATGTCATTTGGGTTGTGTTGGGGGGTTGAGGTTACTTGCGTTTCTACTTTGGATGTCTCTGTTGCTTAAGCAGATTTTTATTGAGAGCCTCCTCTCAATAATATATATTTATATATATATATAGATATAGATATAGATATATAGATATGGGTTCACTACTAAATATCGAAATTCCACAGTCCTTAGACTCTGCAAACAGAGGACCAGAATCTCCAGACTGCAGAATCTCGAATTAAAAAAAAAAAAAGTAAAACATAAAACCAACTATTCTAACATTTGGTGCAAGCCCCCCTGCACCCTCCACACCCCCTGCAACTTAAATATACCAACTCCGGGATCGCACTACAGTGAATTGAATGGCGAAGTTCCTGTTCCACACTGTATGGCCATCCCCATTCACTATTTTCTAGATTCCGCAATGTCGAGATTCTGGCATTGGTATTCAGAGTCTCAGGATTGTAGAATTTCGGTATTATGTAGTGAACCCATATATATATATATATATATATATATATATATATATACATATATACATATCTGTGTATATAATATATATATATATATATATATCTATATCTATATATATATATATATATATATATATATATATATATATATATATATATATGGGTCCTGGTAATTTGCTATTTGGTACTTTGGTCAAAATTTGTTTAATCAAAAGAATTTAGTCAACTAAACAGATTGTTGATAGGTGTGCAAGGTCGACGACTCTGGGTAGGGTAATATATCCTTTTCCATGAGGATAGTGCAATCTCCAAGTTAGAATATATAATTAGCAATGAGTCTGGGGGGGAAGTTCCATTCCTAGCATATGCATGGAAGCATGTCAATGTGCATAATATTGATCAATTTGTTTTTACATTATGAATGCCGACATAAATGGTATTCTGTCAATATAAATAGATCTACACACACACACACACACACACACACACACACACACACACACACACACACACACACACACACACACACCCACACACACACACACACACACACACACACACACACACACACACACACACACACACACATATATATATATATATATATATATATATTTATACATATATAGATAGATAGATAGACATAAACACAAGCTAAAATTACATATGCAACAAACTTCACTGGAGAGCCCAACAAGAAGCCCTTGATCTTTCAGTGTCTTGAGTTAAACCAGCCACCTACCATATGAGACAGTGTTCCACTTACTGTGGTTTATGCTATGACTGAGTATTCAAGCAATATAAACAGTGAAGATGTTAACTATAAATAAATATGAACAGTCAAGATATTATCCATAAATAAACATTTAATAGTGTATTTTAATAAAAAATGAGCAATATTTTACTATATCTGTAATGTTAATAGACATGACACCATTAGTACCACATTGACAATATACCCCTTAGAATTGACTTAGGTGTTTGGGATTAGGGAACTTATGTGGACAGTGACCTAACTTTCAACCAATATGTGTCCACTGTCACAAGAAAGTCCTATATTGCACAGCTTATAATCAAAGGGGATTGTGACTAGATCTGCAGATATCATTACCCCCCTTTTCACAGCACTCAGTTAGGCCAGTCATTGAGTATAGTGCTTCCTTTGGCATGTATCTATCCAGACACATGCAACAACTGGAATGCCCATAGAGATACCTTACTCCTACATGGAGCGACTAAAAGCTCTGTCACTCTATTCGGTATTCTACAGACCTGTAGACCTATGTCTGGCATACAAAGCATCCTCCGATCCAATAGTGGTAGAGCTACTGCACATCAGCAAGTCCAATGGCATCAGAAGTACTCAGTTTAGGGATCTAAACCTCTTCTAAAACATCAGCAAAATGATTTGAAGGGACAGGCATATCTCACAGAGGATACCCTTACCAATAACAACAGCAAATCTGCATTGTAAAAAGTGCATTCCTGTAGGCAGTCTTTTCTTGCAGACAGCAGTCTTTGGAAGTTAGAATTGTCTTTTTCATATCTTATTTTATCTGTTAGAAGAGAAGAAATAGTAATTAAAATTTTGTTAGCCTATACATAAAAAAGTATCACTGATGTCTGATGCATACCATAATACAAATGTTCTCAGGTGTCTGAGGTGTAAATCATTTAGATACAAATCATTTTCATGCCCAAAGATTTCCTATCATGTACTACTGCTATACAAAATGATCTCATTAACTGATAAAAAATATACACATTGTGCTTTTTGTGTGCATGCAGACAGGTCCCTGTACAAAAACAATGCAGACTATTAGGATATCAGAACAGCTTACAACTACCATCAGCACCAGGTGCAACAATGTATAATGTATCTGATTTTTTTCATAGCTAGGTATTTTTGAAGGTAGTGAATGCTATCACTTTCTTTCCTCCGTTCTGTCTTGAAGCATTGTTATAAAATGTTTCTTTTATTATTATTATTTTTTAAAGCAATAGTTGTCCCTTTTGAGTCATAAATCATAATGGTATACACACACACACACACACACACACACACACACACACACACACACACACACACACACACACACACACAGACACGTATCATACTTGTGACAGACAAGTATCCTGGTCATGTTTTCTTGAATACCTCCATGGATTTCCTTTCTACCACCAATTCCAGTAAACTATTCTTGAATCCATCTAGGTATCCAAATGATATGTGGAAGCACATCAAATTGTCCAATCTATCAAAATATGATAAAGTATGATGATTCTAAAAATTCAAGTTCCAAGAGAAGAAGACACTGAAAAAAGTAATTAAAATATGCCAGATTTTCCATGAGCATGCCAAAACTGTTATTTTGGAGCTTCCTCGAGCCCCACCCGGGACTCCAAAGGTCATTGTGAGGACCACCCTAATAGTCCTTCTCAGGGCTCTGAATACAAAAGTCCTTCAGAGGAATCATTACAACAGTCCTTCTAAGGACTCACCACAACAGTCTTTCTTAGGTCTCTCCACAACAGTCCTTCTAGGGACTCAACAGAGCCTTTATAAGGCCACCTCTAAAGGTCCTTCTGAGGGTCGATCCAAGTCCTTTTAAGGACTTCAAAGGCCCTTCTGAGGGCTAGTCAGAGTCCTTTTAAGGACATTGAAGGTCCCTCTGAGGACCCACGAGGATCAGAATCAAGATGACTCTCCAGGCCCCAAGCACAGGTTATAGGGCCCAACCATATACTTATCCGGTGGACAACCCTACTTAGCTTATGACAACGAAGAAACAACAGTCCTTTTTGGGACTATCACTTGGACCACCTGGTAGTCAACCTCGACTTGGGGTGTAGTCTCTGTTTATGTTTAAATATTTTGGGAGTTTTTCATAACAAATGGTAGTTCTGAAGATTTTATAATGCATCAGTGTGTCACTAATGATCTTTGATGAAACTGAGTAAAGCACAGCACATTGAACCATTTTATTTGTAATCATATACCTCAAACAGAAAAAAGCATTGTAAAACAATTATCCCAAATGTAAAAAATATCATTATATTTACAATCACAAGCAACTAGTCAGAAAAACCTTAGGAGCAAAAAACAAACCAATAAACTTCTACAGATCATCTTTAACAGTTATAACTTCAATGAACTTTACAACCTCGACTTGCTGCCATAAGCTGAAACAATCTACTAAACCATAATGAACATGCCTTGCCATAACTCACCTTACGCCACAATTTCTAATTAACCTCATGACAAAACAAACACCTACACTGCACAACAATTTAATATGCTGGGGCTTTGCCCCACACCCTCCCAAATGAGAGGACTCTGCCCCTGCACCCCTAGAACTTATATACTAACTCCACAATCACACAACCACAAGGCAAGTGAAATACAGTGAATTATGCTATAGTCAACCTTCTGCACTTCAGCTATAGCATTATTTGATTTAATTCAGTGCCTAACATTTGCACAGAAAAATTTAGCCATGATAAAATTCAGACATGATGAAATGGATGGAACATACACACACACACACACACACACACACACACACACACATGTATCATACTAGTGACAGACAAGTATCCTGGTCATGTTTTCTTGAATACCTCCATGGATTTCCTTTCTACTACCAATTCCAGTAAACTATTCTTGAATTCATCTAGATATCCAAATGATACAAGGAACCACATAAAATTGTCCAATTTATCAAAATGTGCTAAAGTATGATGATTCTAAAAATTCAAGTTCAAAGAGAAGAAGCCACTGCAAAAAGTCATAAAGTATGCCAAATTTTCCACGACTATGCCAAAACTGTTATTTTGGAGCTTCCTCTGTTTTTAGTTGTGTGGTACCTTGCTGGCAGGATTCCGTGTTAAGGAGGTAATTGCTTTATAAAGTGGATCCTGGGGCATGCTGACAGTGCTTCTTGTTGTATTCAGTGTGCAACATGCTGTACTTGAACCCAAGCTGTCATGATGACGATTTTAAGATCACAGAAAGTGATTAGCTGTGCACCCTCTCAAAAGCCAGAAAGTAACCCACTGTTCCTGGTGCTATTATATAAAGGCTGCTGAAATTCCTTTGTAATGTACACATGTACTGCAAACTATTCCCAAATACAGCATATGCTGCCCTTCAAATGATATCGATATAAACTAAACTCAAAAGTCTTCCTTTCAGAAAACCATCTCAGTCTAATCTGCATGATATTTGCAGGCACAGTGAGTTTATGAGTGTGTATGTGTATGTGTTTGTGTGTGTACATATATATATATATATATATATATATATATATATATATATATATATATATATGTATATGTATTGCAGAAACACTCCCGTTCACTCAATAGATCCCAACAAAGTTTATATGAAAAATGCCGCAAGGAAGGAGTAAGTACTTTCAAACACTTTCAGGTCTCTTCACGGGATGATAATTAGTCCAAAAACAATCATTCTAGGTTGCAAATCCTTTTATTACACAAAAGAACAGAAATGTCAGCGCTTTCGTTGATACAATTCCGCTTCATCAGACGTATTGAAATGGTTGCCTAATCATCATTTTATATAGCAAAACCAATTATCAGTTAAGAATAAATCAACTGTTTCAAGAAAATCAATTAACAGTTAAAATACCCAGACCAGTAATAGATATTGCTTGTTTCATCCTACACCAAAGCGCTGATAAAATAACAATAAGACATAAATATGCAAAGCATTCAGTAAAAATATTCGTAGAATATACAAATATATAATCAATTGTGCTTAATAATAGCATAAATTTGTTAGAACCTATTGTAACAGATAACAATTAATAACTGTTGAAGACTACAAAAGTAAATATCTAAATATATTTAAATTGGTAAAAGACCTAGCTAATTGATGATATAAAACATAATACATTAAAAACAGAATTAAAAATATACACATAAAAAATTCCTTACATGAACATTTTATCAAAGTGTCCTGGCTTTAAGTAGGGGCTTAAGTGAAACACTATCATGTAGCCCCCTACCTCTATGTGCAGCCAGTCTAAGGATCCATTTAACCTCTGCCTGCTCCGTTTCATTACTAATATCACCTAACCTAATATTTAATGGTTGGACATGTAACACTTGAAAAAGAAAAGTATGATCATCACCCATCTGTAGAGTATGCTTAGCCACAGCACTATAATCCTGATGTCTCTCAAGGCAATAAATATGATCTCTAATTCTTTCCCTTAGGGATCTGTTGGTTTTTCCAACATAGTAACTAAAACATGCCTTACAATATGCAACGTAGACAATGTTTCTAGAGTTGCACGTACTATTATTCCTAAGTTCCCACAAATACCCAGTGTCCGGATTTTTTAAAAAACGTGACTCATCTATAAAGCTGCACTGTGCACACTTACCACACTTCTTGGTTCCTAAAAAAAATAGTTTGTCTTTTGGATTACTATATGTGTCCACGGCTTTATAGCATAAGTGGTGTTTCAGACACTTCATATTCCCATAGGTAAAAGTGTGTCTACTACCCACAAGTCTTTTAGTTCTTTCGTCAACTAAAAGAATATTCCAATTCACAGCTTTTGCTTCCTTAACTTTGTCAACGTTATTACAATATGGAAGAATTATTGATTCTGTCCTCTTTACATCTACCTGTTTAGATGAATCTAATTCCTTGTGGGAATAGTACGGCTTAGCTCCAGTTCGCCTCAGATTGCTTACTTCTACATACTTGGCATTGATTTCTTCTTCTTCATAGCCCCTAGCCACTAGGCCTTGCTTTAATTTATTTAGTTCACCTTGTAATAAAGAATCCTCGCAGCATAGTCTTGAGGTTCTCATGGCCTGTCCTTTTATTATATTACCAAAAATTGCTGGATTGTGCATGCTATTCCTGTGCAAAAAAGCTGGTCTGTAGCATGGTTTCCTGTAAACTGTGGTTTTAAGAATCTGACTATCTCAATAAACTGTTACATCTAAGTAATTAATGCTATTCATAGAATGTGCTATAGTGAACCTTAGAAAGGGGCTGCTGTTATTAACTTGTGTAAAGAAAGATGTAAGTGTATCAACATTGCCTTTCCACAAAAAGAAAAGGCCATCTACAAAGCGCCTATAGAAAATTACTTGAGCCTCTTCTAACAGAATTGTTCTTTCCCATGCCACCATCACGAGGTTGGCATATGTATTTGCGCAGCTTATATCCATAGCTACGCCCTTCCTTTGTCTAAAACAACGATCTTGGAAAAGAAACGCATTATGCTCTAACACCAATTCTAACAGTAAACTGATAAAGTCAGCCTTCATTGCATCCATCAAACCATCTTCTAACAGTAAATTCCTAACCGTACTTATACCATGCTCATTAGGTATGCATGTAAAGAGGGATTCTACATCCATAGTTGTTAATACCAATCCCTCCAAAGAGCTAAGACTAGTGGTAAAGGCATAGAGATCCGTCAAAAAATACTATGTATCCTTTACAACATAGCTATACTTAGAGAGTACTTTCTTCAGTTCATGGTCTAAATAAATTGAAATGGGCTCTGTTAGCCAACCCGCACCTGATACAATGGGCCTAAATAGTGGTTGTACAGGGTTCTTATGAATCTTGGGTAGCCCATGTAGCCTAGGTACTACCGGATGTTCAACAAAAAAATAACTCAAACAGTTCTTGCGTCAATAAACCCATTGTTCTGCACTCACATAAGGTATTATACAAATCTCTGTGTATGTCATGCACTAAATCTACGGACACCGATTCATATGCATCAGTACTCAACATTTCAAATATAGCTGTGTTATAATATATTGAGTCCATCATTTCAACTGGTCCCCCCTTATCTGCGGGCCATATAATGATGTCCATAGTTGCCTTCAGCTTACTTAGAGCATACCTTTCACTTTTAGTCAAGTTACTCTCATTTCCCATGCTAAAGGACTCTTAAGTTATCATAGAGCATATTTTCAGCAGCTTTAAGGAATACTTCTATATTTGCAGATAAATGAGGTGCATAAGTACTTTTAAGTTTGAAACAAGTTGCATTTGTATTGGAAACATCACTATACAATAGTTTCAATGCTAAGTTACTTGCAAACATCCTTAACGCTAAAATAGCATCACTAATATCCATGCTACTAGTTGGTATAAAATTTGTCCCTTTATTCAAGAGTTCAATCTCATCCAGTGTGAGCTCATACTTCGAAATGTTCCACACTAAGTCCCCTGATTCCACAATTTTTTGATGGTACATACCTGCTGAAAATGCGGGGGGTCCTTGCGTTTTAGTCCTCTCGTTCCGTCCAGGTCTATAGACTTCTTTCTCCCAGTTCGTATAGGAAGAGGTACTGTGGGAAAATTCTGACATGGCGCCCTATCCAATTGAATCTTCCGCCTAACATCATTGCTCTGGCGAGTGAAGTCGCCACAGTCATCAGGACGCTCATTCTCAGGTGGCAACTCCATGGGTGTTGAGTAAACCGACGTCGGCAATGGAGGAGAAAGTACACCATCATCCGCGATCCGCCCACACTCCAAAACACCTGCTCCTTCGACTCTCACCTCCCTATGATCCGTCTCTTCAGACCTGTAATGCCGACCGTGTTCCTGTTCAGGAAGTTTTCCCCCATTGGTTGTCCCTGGAGCCGCTTCTCTCTGCGATCGTCTCACATCCTTTCTATTCTCATTAGATTGACTATAAACATTGGCTTCATTCTCGGAAACTGAAAAATTAGGCTTCGGCCACATAAAGACATTATTTTTATTAAAGTCTTCTATATCTCTGTTGAGTTTTCTCCTTTTATGTTCAACGAGATTATTTTCATAGCGCTGAACTCTGTCTACAAGTTCATGCATAAACAGCTCCGATGGATCGTCACCATTCAGACTGCACAATTCAACTTGCTGCTCAACAATTGTGTTCCTTAAATCAAATTCTAGGGGCTGAAAGAAATCTAGCAATGATTGTAAATAAGCTTTACTAGCTTGTAAGTTGATTTGCTGCCATTTCACTAAGAGATCTGGGTAAATATTACCATACGTAGGCATGTTTAATATCCTCAGTCCCCGGGGAATCACAATGTATTGAAGGCATGCCTCCAGATGATACCTTTGACACTGGAGCCATTTGAATTTGTATACATTATTCTCAATGTCTCTGTTTAAAACTCTAACAGTCGGTTCATTTACTGCAGTCATAGTCATACCCTTGGTAGAATTAATAGCGTCTGCCTGTAGCAATGGATTTGTTACTCTGGTTAAGAAATTTCTCAATCGTCCATTTGAACCCATATCAGTATTGCCAGCTTCCGCTCCACTTGAAACTCCTTCCATTGCCTAGAAACAACCCAACAATGTAGAAATTGCAGAAACACTCCCGTTCACTCAATAGATCCCAACAAAGTTTATACGAAAAATGCCGCAAGGAAGGAGTAAGTACTTTCAACACTTTCAAGTCTCTTCACGGGATGATAGTTAGTCCAAAAACAATAATTCTAGGTTGCAAATCCTTTTATTACACAAAAGAACAGTAGAGTGGATTGGAATATTTGCAGGAGTTTTTAATATATTTAAATACCAGTAGCAATTTTTTGAAATTTACGTCTAAGAATAGTAAAGACGGTTTGGCATATTTGGACACTTGGATATACAAAGATGGAATAAGTTTTCAGTCTAAAATTTATAGAAAGAACACTTTTTCAAATAATTATCTTGAATACTCTAGTAATCACCCCAAACAATTGTTAAGAAACATATATAGGGGGCAATTAATTTGAGCTGTAAGAATGACATCGAAATTTACTGATATGGTGAATGAAATGGAGTTTATTACTTCATTGTTTTTAGAAAGAGGTTACGATCCTCATATGATGTCAAAAGTAAATAAGCAAGTGAAAAAGGAATGGGGAACAACATATGTTCCCTTATTAGGTCCTAATGCAAATAATAATATAATTTCAGGTGTTAGTTATAGTAGACAAACAGATCGACCTACGAAGTATAGTAGAGCTTGTGTTGTTGAATATGGTCCTCATTCGTTTAAAATTAAAGAGATTATGACATCAAATTGGAAAATAATATTAGTAGATGAGGATGTTAAAAAGATAGTAGGTAATTGCCCTCTTTTTGTTTATAAAATGGAGATGAATATGAAAAAATATTTAGAGAGTGGTTCAATAGTTTCCATCCCGAACCACAAAAGTACTAGGAAATGCGGTATGTGTAATTATTGTTACACTATTAATGAAAATGAGAGTGTCAGATTAGGAAATATTAATAAATCATATATTAAATTTAAACATGGAAATTGTAAATCTAAAGGTATTATATACATGGCAAAGTGTTGTTCATGTAAGGCCTTTTATATTGGAAAAACTGAAAGGCAACTTAATAAGCAGATATACGATCACTTGTATTGTATTAGGAAAAAGGACGTAAAGAATGCTTTGTATAGACATATTCAAGATTTTGGGGATGGCCATACTTTTAGTTTTGCTATAATAGATAGTGTAAAGATGAACCCTAGAGGTGGAGATTATAAAACATTGTTATTATATAAAGAGATGTGGTGGCAATTCAAGTTAGACGCTTCCACATTTCCAGGAATAAATGATTTCATTTCTATCAAACCACTGCTACATTTACATAGATAATCATATTTAAGAGTTTTAATATAGATGTGTTTATGTAAATGATAAAAAATTGTTTTAGTATATTTGATGTTATGTTTAGTTTATAAGACATCTATAGCTTTAAACTGGAGCCCAGAATTTGGCGCCAAAAAGTTTTTAAATAGGTATGGTTTATGGACAATTAGTAGTTCTAATGAAGCCCGCAGTTTGGCGGGTGAAAGCGCTTAACTGTATTTTACAGAGACAAGTGTCGTATTATTGTTTTTATGTGCTATTGTTTTATTAAAGTTCCTATTTGTACAATATCTGTGCTGCTGTAGTTATATGAGTGTTCATACACCAGAGTGAGTTTCATCTGAAGCCCAGGATAATACTGCTTGGAGTTTTATTTTCCCTTATTGTTACCGTGGTAAAGATTTACCGACAAGGAAGTTAAGGCGTCACAAGACCGGGTAGCATTTTGGTATAGCTATTTCATCATTTGATTCAACACTAGAAACATTGTCTACATTGCACATTGTAAGGTATGTTTTAGTTACTATGTTGGAAAAACCAACAGATCCCTAAGGGAAAGAATTAGAGATCATATTTATTGCCTTGAGAGACATCAGGATTATAGTGCTGTGGCTAAGCATACGCTACAGATGGGTGATGATCATACTTTTCTTTTTCAAGTGTTACATGTCCAACCATTAAATATTAGGTTAGGTGACATTAGTAATGAAACGGAGCAGGCAGAGGTTAAATGGATCCTTAGACTGGCTGCGCATAGAGGTTGGGGGCTAAATGATAATGTTTCACTTAAGCCCCTACTCAAAGTCAGGACACTTAGATAAAATGTTCATGTAAGGAATTTTTTATGTGTATATTTTTAATGTATTATGTTTTATATCATCAATTAGCTAGGTTTTTTATTAATTTAAATATATTTAGATATTTACTTTTGTAGTTTTTATCAGTTATTTTTTTTATCTGTTATAATAGGTTCCAACACATTTATGTTATTATTAAGCACAGCTGATTATGTATTTATCTATTCTATGAATATTCTTACTGAATGTTTTGCATATTTATGTCTTATTGTTATTTTATCAGCGCTTTGGTGGAGGACGATATAAGCAATATGTCCTACTGGTCTTGGTATTTTAACTGTTAATTGATATTTCTTGAAACAGTTGATTTATTCTTAATTCATAATTGGTTTTCCTATATAATACGATGATTAGGCAACCACTTTAACACGTCTGATGAAGCGGAATTGTATCCGCGAAAGCGCTCACGTTTCTGTTCTTTTGTGTAATAAAAGGATTTGCAACCTAGAATTATTGTTCTTGGACTAATTATCATCCCGTGAAGAGACTTGAAAGTGTTTGAAAGTACTTACTCCTTCCTTGCGGCATTTTTCATATAGATATATATATATATATATATATATATATATATATGTATATATATATATATATATATATATATCTATATATACATACATGCATATATATATATATATATATATATATATATATATATATATATATATATACATACATACATGCATATATATATATATATATATATATATATATATACAGACATATATATATATATATATATATATATATATATCAGTCAACAGTGTGTTTTGTTTAGTAGTCTGCTTTTGGTTGACTAAACAGATGTCGACAGACATGTGGGATCATTTGGTTCTTGGGGCTTGAAAATATTCCCTTTCCCCAATATTGTGTGATCTTGGAATTATTATATATAACTAGCAGGTGGTGTGGCTGGAGCAGGTGGTCTTTTAGGTTTTGCACATGCAGAGGTTGTTTCTTGGTGCATGCGTAATATTGAGTCGACATTCGCATTTTTGATGTACTATGGATTCTGTCTTAGACATCGACAAAATGCAAATGCCAAAGTATGGTTAGATAATCACATACACATGCGCACACACACACACACACACACACACACACACACACACACACACATAAAATTTACCTTTAGTTGGTCGACTAACACGAATGTCAACATTTTGAAAGTAAACCACTGTATGTTAAAAAGGGAAACATTGACTTCCTAGTATGCATGGGCCAAGTTTGATTTTCAGTATATGCAATATTAATTAAAAAAAAACATAAACAGCATCCCTCCATGTGGGAGGACTGTGCCCCCCACACCCCCCTATTAATTATATATACTAACTCTGAGACTGCACAATCTCCAGTGAAAGGGAATATTTCACTACCTGGGTACTGTCAAGCTCACATACCCATCGACTATCTGTACAGTCAACCAAATGCAGTTGATTAAATAGATATTGATCAGTCTCTCTTTTGACCAAACCAGTAGAATCCATACACACACACACACACACACACACACACACACACACACACACACACACACATGCACACATATGTGTGTGTTTAGTTACAGGGGTGTTGGATGCAGGGGATGGGGTTGCATCAGTGATTTGATGTTTTTCTTACTTAAATCAATGATCCATTATTGATCAGTTTTGATTGAGTAAATTTACCTCAGTGTTAAAGTTGGCAATGAGATGTCATGTAGATATATATATATATATGTGTATATATATATATATATATATATATATATATATATATATATATATATATATATATATATATATATATATATATATATATATATATATATATATATATATATATATCTACACACACACAAACATAAATAAGCAAATACTTACCCCATCTAAAAATTTACACAGAATAACTTCCTGTTAAATGAGCATGAATTCTAAAAAAAGCCATCTGTCAGAAAGAAATGATTCACCATAACAAATTTAGTTTAAAAGGAGAGCATTGAAGTAAGGTGCAAACATTTGAGGGAACAGATCATGTCATCAAAGGTAGTTTCAGTGAATAAAAATATGTTAGATCAGGTATCATTTAAATGTACAAAGATACAGTATTCTATTTGCATAAGTCTAGAAATATCTAACCATATAAAAGCAGGCTTCACCGTTTGCATACAGTTTCAGTGAATGCACTTTCAATCAGTGAAAATAACCTTCAGTCAAGAACACTGATAAGAAAAGAATGTGCTATACACTTTAGTACAAACACATTTGTTTGCATACTACAAGGCCTGAGAACCAAGCAGAGTATTGGTGTTATTAGGAAATGCTTCAGACACAGTTAGTTAAGTTAGTTTGTTTGGACTGATATGCAGAAAGTCTTTGCAGTACAGACACTTGAGTTTGAGTCCAGACGTCAGGTTAAATATCCAGCATTCCAGAATATTAATTATACTATTCAAGAGGAAAGGTCTATAAAGAATATGTGTGTGGAAACTACAGACTGTTTCATTTTATCAGCACTGTTATCGGAGACAGTATTTAGATAATGCTGCCATCTACCTCCACTGGACATAATAAAACATTCTTAACCAAACTACAGTGTTTGCAGACTTTTGTAAAATGCACTAGAAGACATGGCCCATAAAGGAAAGACTGGCACCTATTCAGCAAAGACTTGAATTCCATTCTCATTACAGTCTCATTACAGCATCCTACAGTCATATCAGTTCTTACAAATACATTGAAGTAAGTTTACTGAAACTGTATTCAGCAACAATAGAGTTTACCGTTTTCTTCTCTGTGATCCAGAGGACCTCATTATGTGGTAATATATTAGTTCAGGGGTGTGGTGGTGTCCCTCACATAGGAGGTGCAGGGGGCTTGGCCCCTGAAAAAATACCTTTCTCAGTATGTTCACCAAAGGCAGTTTTGTCAAATAGTTTTGATGTATATACTTTCACTGAAACTGCCTTCAATGAGTTGACATGAATCCAAAATTCCTCACACCTCTCAGAATTACTGCCTACTCATCTCACAGTAAAAACTGACAGATTGGAAAGCAACTCTACATATAAATAAAACTAGTATTATAAATCATTATAACACTAAAGCATAAAATGTATCCTCAAAATAGTATACTAATTACAGAATTCTTACTTATTTCATTCTGGACAAACATACACTGTACAAGAGCTGAATTCACCACAGTTTAACTAACAGTCACTGAAAATAAAAGTGTAAATGTGCTTGTAATATCCATGTGTAGCAAAATTTATATGGTATGGACTTGTTCAGTGTAGCCCTCTGGTAGCCATATTTATCTACAAAACTAACGTCTTTTCCCCATGACATCCTTAGACACCTACATAATTTCTACACTTCAATATAACTCAGAAATTACCCTTTTACAAAACCAGTCAGCCTAATCTGTATAGCCAGTCACCAGTCACAAAAGGTATATACAGTAAAGAAAAGGAATATATATAACCCTCCTCCAACGTTCCACTTTTTTTCAACTGAGCCACCAGTGATGGCTTCTGCACTAACTACTCTTATAGAAAAATTAAAATAGTCTCTTAGGGTAAAGCATTGATAGTATTTATGTATTTATTTATTCTTTGTTGACCAGGTAGGTCACACTAGACTTGTGCCTCTTTTCAGTAGAAATCCAAGGTGTGATGGAATCTTTTACATCACCTGAGCTACCATCAGCTCATGCAGATGGGACCTTGGTTTAACATCACATCATTAAAGTCTGTCAGACATATGTAACAATCTCAGTGCCCTCCTCCCCAGCTCCCGTCTTATGAAGCTGAATGGGGAAAACTTATTTTAAGTAAAGCTTCAGATGATTAATGAACTTTGACACATAGATGAAAGAATTGATTGAGACTGTACTATACTGGAATTAACTGGAACCAACTGAAATGAGACTGAAACAAAAGTCTTTATCTGTTAATTACCCAAACTCATACTGAACAGGTGCCAGTCTCTTCTTTATGAGCCAAGTCTTGTGTAGTTTTCAGAATGAATTTGCCAAACACTGTAGTTCATTTAATAAGGCTTTATTAGATGTTCACAATATCTGAATACTGTCTTCATTAACAGTGTTGATAAACAATAACAATCTGTAGAATGCTGGTTAGTAATAACATTGTTTCTAAATATATCCAAAGTTTCTGAATGTATATTCTGATTGTCCTGAATGATGTAAACTGGAACAGTATTTATTTGACCTGTCTTCTGTACTCAGGCTTGAGTGTCTGTATTGTAGCTTTCTTTCTAAAATGCTGAATATTTAATCTTTCCTGTATGTCAGGACAAACTAACTAACTGACTTTCCTAACTGTATCTGCAGTATATTTTAATGGGATCCATACATATCCCCAAATGCCAACATCATCGAAACAGATTTGGCCGGGCATACTTGCGAGAAAGTGCTTTTCACCAAAGAAGCACTTTTGCGTAAGTATGCCTGTTGCGGATATCGCACTACAGTGGGGATAAGGGAAAATTCCATTTTCCCCACTGTAATGTGACCTCTGAGTGAGGAATATTAAAGTAGGTGGGTGGGGGACAGAACCCCCCACCCCCGGGGTGCAGGGGGGCTTGACCCCTGCAAAAACATAAATGTAATGTATTTTTAACACACTTTAATGAAAGCACTTTTTTGGTGAAAGCGCTTTTGTTAAAGTGTGTTCGGTGATTGTGGATTCAGACTACTGAACTTTTGTTCAATAGTCCTAGATCCATTTTAATAATACCAAAACCCTGTAATGCTTTACATGCCTCCTTAACCTTAATTTCCAAGCCAGGTCTTGGTGTGCCTTTTTAGGAACATTCTGTAGCTGACAAGATTCTATATTTCCCTTGAGAAAGGAACAGAAAAGAACAGTCTGTAGCCTTCCCTTGGGAAATGTTATCTCTCATGCTTGACCAGCAAGGTTATTCTTTCCTTCTGCTGAACTGTCTTTTCTAAATTGTATGCATAAATAAAACACAATTCCGCACTACATTTCTAGGCCAATGTTACCTTTTAGTCTGAAATTTCCTAATAACTGCTTTAAAATGGAAGTCCCTAATCTAACAATAGCCATGAATGATAAATCCAACTCTGTAGTAAATCATGAAAAACTGATTTACTATGCCTTTTTTACCTTGTGATATTAAATTAATCTTATAGAGTTTATCTATTGAGTAAGTAATTCTAAAATGTTAGTCAAAATAGAGGTAAAGATGTTAACTCTTAAACTGTGAAAGACAGACATGAAAGTTGGCGACATCATTTTAATTTGGCCCTGGCTATGAGCACGGATGTATAGTGCCAGGCAACTTCAGCACATATTTTGCAAACAAGCACATTTCCCCTCATTTCTTACAAGTGAATGCATAGTCACTATCTTGCAGTAGCAGAAGGCAAATACTGGTTAACTTTTTAGTGTCCATAGTTAGTAGTACTTTAGGAATTCTTGGGGAAGTTGGCTTGAGAAAATGGAGAGATAAGAATAAAAAACAGAATGATTTATTGGGAACTACAATTTGACCATAGTTGGGGTGCTTGGGCACTGGTTAAGCATTAATACTGGCTATCTATTTTATTGTTGATAGAATATGTAAGTTTGTTTGGCGTGGCAAGGTGAGATGTAATTAATGGAATCCTCACTTTTTGGTGGTTTCATATTAAGGAAATGTATTAGTATACAGGACATGCATAGATCTGAAATATTTAAATAAGGAAGTTCAGGAAAAACTCAGGAAAGATTGAAGTATATTATTGGAAACTGGGGTAGATGTAAATATGTGGATAGATAGATAGATAGATAGATAGATAGATAGATAGATAGATAGATAGATAGATATATGTAATATGAAGGAAGCTCTTGTGGATTCCCACTGTTGGAGAAGTGAACAAAGGTAATGTGAGCACATACTTTGCTCATATTTGAGCCTATTTACTTTTAAGGAAGCGATAGAAAATGAAGTGTCAGCTATATTGCATAAATAGATAAAATGTATTATACTGTTAAAATATGAAAAAGATTGGTATTACACTAAAGTGAAGGAGGCAATGCATACATTATTGCTGTTTGCTGATGAGACCATAACTTACAGCTGGACATCAAACCAGGTTTTAACTGAATGGTGAGTGATCTAAACAATCAATGAACTGGGCAATAAGGAGAGTTGTGCTGTAAATAAAATATAATGGGATAAATATGTGACAAAATGGTTACCTGGACAGTGTGTAGCATTAAAACTGATATTTTAATCTGTGTTAATTTTTTTGTGATATTAATTATAAGCAATAATTATTGACCGTTAACTAATTGACTGGATTAGGTTAAAGGAGTAATTACATTTATTGTTGAAATACAACAACTGAATTCATGCCCTTTGTAGGAAATGCAGTTTATTGGATGCACCTATTACTGATAATGAAGACTAGATTAGAGTTTGTTAGTTTGTGGCTGGGTTATGAAGTTTTCTGTGTGTTGTTTCTTGAAAAATGTATGTAAGAACTGATATGTGCAAAACCTTGTAAATGTCTACACACCTCTTTAGCCTTGGTTCCCAAGCATTATAACATACAAACAAAATATGTTTGCAATCAAATGTACCCTACATTCTGTTATTATCAGTATTCTTGACTGAAGGTTATTTTCACTGATTGAAAAGTATATTCACTGAAACTGTATGCACATTGTTAAGGCCTGCTTTAATATGGCTGCACTTCTAGACTTACGCAAAGAGAATAATGTATTTTTGTCTAACAAAACACATTTTAAATGAAACCTGATTTTACAACTTCTCCAGAAGATACCTGAACACACAAGTAAGTATTTCAGTAATTACTTTAAAATATGAAATCTAAAAATGAAGACACAGGCCTAACCTTACATTTCCAGGCATATGCAAGGTCTGTCTTACTAATGTAGGATTTATTCTATAACAATTGTCACTAAAATTACTGAAATGGAATTTACTTCTGCAATTCATTTATAAATTTATTACTATGGTCTGTGAAGGATACTATAATAATTACTAGAAGAAATATAAAATAATTTTCCTTTATCTGGTAAATAAACTTGGAATTTTTTTTTGACCACTAGGTGTCACTTGAGCAGTTATGATCTGTTTGGATTGAAGTCTCTTAACTTTATGATTTAATTATAACTGGGCAATTCTTTAACATGTTATAACTGCTAAACTCTTTGTTTTACACCAATAATATACTTCTCTTGAAGCATAATTATCATATGCTGTATTCACTTGTATCTGTAAATCTTCAGCTAGATTTGTTACTAATAATCCAGTCTATTTTCCTTTTTGATTGCTATGTGTGGTAATAGTAGAAGTAACTTTACTAAAACCTATGCTTTCTATATTTCAGAGTGTAGTTAGGCAGCATAGGATGGTGGTTTGTAGGATGACGTTGGTGATCAAGAAGAGGAGGAGGAGTGTGAGGGCAGCACCAAGGATCAAATGGTGGAAATTGAAAAAGGGTAATTGTGAGGTGGATTTCAGGGATGAGTTAAGACAGGCACTGGGTGGCAGTGAAGAGTTACCAAATAGCTGGGTAACTACAGCAGAGCTAGTAAGGGAGATGGCTAGAAAGGTGTTTGGTATGACATCTGGACAGAGGAAGGATGACAAGGAGACATGGTGGTGGAATGAGAAAGTACAGGAGAGTATACAGAGAAAGAGGTTGGCGAAGAAGTGGGATTGTCAGAGAGAAGAAGAAAGTAGACAGGGTTATAAGGAGATGAGGTGCATGGCAAAGAGAGAGGTGGCAAAGGCTAAAGATAAGGCATATGAAGATTTGCATAAAAGGTTGGACACTAAGGAGGGAGAAAAGGATGTGTACCAATTGGCTAGACAGAGGGACTGAGCTAGGAAAGATGTGCAGCAGGTAAAGGTGATAAAGGATAATGAGGGAAACATACTTACAAGCGAGGAGAGTGTGTTGAGGAGATGGAAAGAGTACTTTGAGGGGTTGATGAATGAAGAGAATAAGAGGAAGAGAAGGTTGGATGATGTGGGGATAGTGAATCATGAAGTACAATGGATTAGCAAGGAGGAAGTAAGGATAGCTATAAAGATGATGAAGAATGGAAAGGCTGTTGGTCCAGATGACATACCTGTGGAAGCATGGAGGTGTTTAGGTGAAATGTCTGTGGAGTTTTTAACCAGATTGTTTAATAAAATCTTGGAAAGTGAGAGGATGCCTGAGGAATGGAGAAAAAGTGTTTTAGTACCGATTTTTAAGAGTAAAGCTAATGTGCAGAGCTGTAGTAACTAAAGAGGGATTAAACTGATCAGTCACAGCATGAAGTTATGGGAAAGAGTAGTGGAAGCTAGGTTAAGAAGGGATGTGATGATTAGTGATCAGCAGTATTGTTTCATGCCAGGAAAGAGCACTACAGATGCAATGTTTGCTCTGAGAGTGTTGATGGAGAAGTACAGAGAAGGTCAGAAGGGGTTGCATTGTGTCTTTGTAGACTTAGAGAAAGCATATGACAGGGTGCCTAGAGAAGAGTTGTGGTATTGTATGAGGAAGTCGGGAGTGTCAGAGAAGTATGTAAGAGTGGTACAGGATATGTACGAGGGTAGTGTGACAGTGGTGAGATCTGTGGTGGGAGTGACAGATGCGTTTAAGTTGGAGGTGGGATTACATCAAGGATCAGCTCCTTGCCCTTTCTTATTTGCAATGGTGATGGAAAGGTTGACAGACGAGATCAGACAGGAGTCCCTGTGTACTATGATGTTTGCAGATGACATTGTGATCTGTAGTGAGAGTAGGGAGCAGGTGGAGGAGACCCTGGAGAGATGGAGATATGCTCTAGAGAGAAGAGGAATGAAGGTCAGCAGGAATAAGACAGAATATATGTGTGTGAATGAGAGGGAGGATCGAGGAATGGTGGTGATGCAAGGAGTAGAGGTGGTGAAGGTGGATGAGTTTAAATACTTAGGATCAATAGTTCAGAGTAATGGTGAGTGTGGAAGAGAGGTGAAGAAGAGAGTACAGGCAGGATGGAGTGGGTGGAAAAGAGTATCAGGAGTGATTTGTGACAGACGAGTACTAGTAAGAGTGAAAGGGAAGGTCTACAAGAGGGTTGTGAGACCAGCTATGTTATATGGGTTGGAGACAGTGGCATTGACAAAAAGGCAGGAGTTTGAGCTGGATGTGGCAGAGTTAAAGATGTTAAGATTTGCACTGGGTGTGACGAGGGTGGACTGGATTAGGAATAAGTATATTAGAGGGTCAGCCCAGGTTGGAAGGTTTGGAGACAAAGCCAGAGAGGCAAGATTATGTTGGTTTGGACATGTGCTGAGAAGGGATGCTGAGTATATTGGGAAAAAGATGCTAAGGATGAAGCTACCAGGTAACAGGAAAAGAGGAAGGCCTAAGATAAGGTTTATGGATGTGGTGAGAGAGGACATGCAGGTGTTTGATGTGACAGAGCAAGATGCAGAGGACAGGAAGAAATGGAAACAGATGATCCACTGTGGCGACCCCTAACAGGAACAGCTAAAAGAAGATGATGACCTTTGCATAACCAGTTAGTTCCTGGTATTCAATAAGCTGCTTTTTCCATGCAGGAAAAGTGTAGCAGCTCCTGCACGGAATACGGTTGCCAAGTGATCCAGTAAACAAGGTTGGGAGCATGCACTAGCCTGCGACCACTATTCTTGCACAAGCATCACTGAATACTGCTAATTACATAATTTGCTGATGAAAACCATGCAAATAAGGTGAATTAGTGATTCAGTAAGCTGGCAGGCATCTGTGCAAGAACAGTGTGAGGTGCAGATATCTGTTCAGCTACTAGCCAAATAATTTTCTGCAAAAATCAAAATGGAGGCATGACAGCTCAAAGTAAAGCATGTATTATAATCTATAGGCATGCCAATGGCCAAATATATGGCCATTAGCATGGAAAAGTGTTGCAAAATTATAAAAATCAAAGTTTATTTTTTGGCTGATTTCGGCCGTTTAAGCATAGAGCAGCAGTGTGTAAACTGGATTGTGCTGAAAATAAAAAAAAATGTAAAAAGATAGATCTAAGTAAAATCTCATTCTGCCATTATAGACTGTGGTATGCAGAATCAAAACAATAATAAGTAACACTGGTTGCTAAGGAGGAAGGCTCTGGTGTAGTGGTGTAACTAAGGACTAAGGCAGTGGAGTATGCAAATGAGCAGATTTTACTGAATCACTAAATGGGAGACCATTATCTGGCTGCAGCTAACCGTCTAGGAGCTATAAGGCAGTGGTATAAGCAGGAGGAGGAACTGACATGAAAAGGCTGTGTGCCATGCTTGGTGGAAGCACGCTGGAGCTCCATGGATCCCATTTCAGCTTAGCTAAGCACAGCTATGCAAGAGGGTGTATCTGAGAATGTATTGACTTATCCCATGAAATGAAGAGCATGTTCACATCCAGGGAGGGTCATTTCAGCTTCAAAGTGTTTACTTTAGATAAATGGGTTTGCGCCATGCACACCTGGTCTAAAACCAAAAAAAAAAAGTTGGAAATAGCAGGACTGTTTGGATTTTGGCACCAGGTTTGCGTGGTGCACATCGGGGCTTAAAATGGGGCAGAAATGGGAAGGGGAAAAATAGTAATCAAGTACAAATAAAACAGCAAGCAGGTGGAATGTATCATAGCCAGCCAATCATACAGGGAGCATCTGCAGCACAACAGTAAAAACTGTGCAAACACCTTTCAGTCTGGTTTTCCCACAAACTCTGCACCATTGCTGTACACATGTGGGGGAATTTTAACTGACAAAATGTAAGGGGCTGCTGTCACTTTGATACATCAGTATGTGCTAGAGGCTGATGGCTGTGATGAGGATAATGCTGACAACTACCCAAGACAGAGAAGGAGGACAAGAGTGTTCAGACCCAGGGTAACCTACTAGGGGCTACATGATCTGGAGATAGCAGAGTGCTACAGGGTGGACAGAGACTTACTTCAGCAAATCATTGAACTGTGCCGGCCTCAACTCAGACCCAGAGCCAACAGAGGGGAACCCATCCAAGTGGATACCAAGGTATGTGTAGCCTTAAGAATACTAGCTACAGGTACTTTTCAAAGACCTAATGGGGACATCATAAGGGTCTCACAGGCATATGCATCCAAGGTACTCCACCAGTTCCTGGATGCCATGCTACCACATGCCAGTGAGCACATTTACTTCCCCAGCACCTGTGAGGAGAGGAACAGCAATATGCGCCTCTTCCACCATGTAGCAGACTACCTGGAGGTACTGGGTGTCATAGACTGCACACACATCCACATCAAAGCACCACCCAGTGAGCAGGGTAGGGTCTACATAAACAACAAGGGCTTCCCCTCCGTCAACTGGCAGGTCATGTGCAATGCCCACGGCATTATCATGAATGTGTATGCTGACAGCCCTGGAAGCTATCACAACTCCCACATCTGGCATTCGTCACAGCTGTATCAGGGATTTGCCAGGGGGACATTCCATATGGCCATCTGGTGGGGGATGCAGGCTATGCGCTGGAGCCATGGATGATGACACCCATCAGAAATGCACACACACCCACTCAAGAATGCCATAATAAGGCACATGCACAAACCAGGATCATTACAGATCATGTGTTTGGGATGCTCAAGTCATGGTTCTGCTGCCTTGACATATCTGGTAGAACCCTGCAGTACTCTCCAGCCACATGTGCACACAAGTTCATAGTATGTGCCATGCTACACAATATGATCCTGCAAAAACTGCTACACAGCCCCCCCACCATTGCCAAGGTCCCGACAGGCACAGAGGGACTCAGAGGAGGAACCCCCTGAGCCACCTTCTGTAGGCAGATGGAGGCATGCCAAGTATGGCATGTCCTTGACAAAGAGGCAATGCACAGCACACATACTGACACTGTAGGCACCCAGGGACTGACACCTCTCTCTGACTCGCACACACAGTAAAAATGGATGACACACACATCACACTGCCTGTAACTTACCATATATAGACAGTGTACTGCATGCATCTGACATAGGCAGCCCTAAAGCACCATCCACACAATTACCGTAGGCACAAGGTACTTACCATGTATAGGCAGTGTACTGCATGCATCTGACTTAGGCAGCCCTCAAGCACCATCCACACAACTGCCATAGGCACAAGGTAAGTCAGTCTTCTTAACAATAAATGAATGCATCAGTATGTTCTGATAGCATATCTATGGTATTGCTGTATGCATGCAAGGGAATGGGGTGGCCTACTGGGATAGCAGCAGACAACTGACAGCTATGTGGGACACCAGGAAATGTCTGCCCAATACTGGCCTCCTCACACTATGCAGTAGTACACAAGGTGGCAAATCCCACTACAGTATATGTGGGGGGCCAACTAACTGGGGGTCATAGGTCACAGGCATGGATGTCAGTGTGGGGGGTCCCATACTCACTTCTCAGCCTCACCCATCAATCCAGCTGTAGAAAACCATAAAGAAATGTCTGGCAAAGGCTCACAAATGGTGACAATGTTGAATTACCCCCTACAGACTTACACAGTGATAGCACAGGAGGTCTTGCAGTTGCAGTAAGGCTCTGAAGGGTAAGAAGTCTGAAACTCAAATGTATTACATTACAATCTGACCTGTGGTCTTTAGTGATATGCCTCTAGTCCCCAAGACAGGGCACAATAGTATAATAAAATTGAACCAAAATGTAAAGCAAATATAAGCACATTTTTTGTCAATGTGTAAAGTTGACATGTGTGCCCCCCATATT
>NC_056733.1:575700339-575760339 GCF_019279795.1 Protopterus annectens | reverse complement strand
TAATGGAACACTCAGGTGACATGTATGGAGGCTAGGTTGCTGTGTCAAGGGTATGTATGGAAGGTCACACTGTCTGCCACAATTGTACATGTACAGCTGTACCTTGGCTATGAAAAGGTGACTGTGATACCACTCCACCTTACCCAGCATTGCTAGTACCAGCAGGCCCACAGCCTGCAGACATACAAACACCTGGAACACAACCAGAATAAAGTACTTGACACTACAGTCAGTCAGCAGTACTAACAGCAATAGTGCATCATGGCTAACAAGGTACATACACCTCAATGTGTGCCCATAACTACTGCCAGCAGACAGCACCTTACATAGTATGATATTTCTACACTGTAGTAAAACCAAATGAACTTCAAACAAGACAAAATAAAGCA
Source organism: Protopterus annectens (assembly GCF_019279795.1). NCBI lineage: Eukaryota > Metazoa > Chordata > Ceratodontiformes > Protopteridae > Protopterus > Protopterus annectens. Next base: position 575,759,950 of record NC_056733.1, on the reverse strand, counting down.
ACACCAGAAAGGAAAGAGTAAAATCCAACACTGTGCCAGTCACCCTGTGCATCAGACCCATATGAGAATGCCTGCACATTGATGGTAAGGATAACAGGGTTGTGGCACACATATCATCACATGCATAGAGTGTGGTGTTGGATTGCCAGAGGCCTATGCTGGGCCTTATGGCTGACATCGTGTGTATATGTGTGTGTGTGTGTGTGTGTGTGTGTGTGTGTGTGTGTGTGTGTGTGTGTCTGGAGGGGTGATGTCCAACTGGGCTGTGCAGAGGAGCTGTATGTGTGTCTGGTGGTGACTGGCCAGGGATAGGGATGTGTGAGTGTTCATTTGCACACCTGTAAGCAATGTGGATGCCTGAGACAGTTCTATGTTGGACAGGTGTGGACTGTACATGGCAGGATGTACTGTTCACTGTCTCCTGGCAGGGATGTGGTAACTGGTTGTGCCAGGAGTATCACTGGTATCAGCAGGCCCAAGGCCAGATGCAGTACTACTCCCTGACAGTGACTGCTGTCTGCTGGATCTGGGTCTCTGATGGGACTGGCCTGGTCCTGGACAATGTGGTGTGGACAGCACCCTTCTTTCAGTAGTGCTATTGGTACTGCCACTATGAGACTGTGAATGTGCACAGTCATGTGGGCTCACAGTTGATCATGTCACCAACTAACATTCAGCTGGCCAATGCCCTACTCTCACCACATGCTCAAGCACAGACAATGCGCGGTCAAGCAGTGACAATGTCTCACCCCACTGTCTATCCACAACATTGGCAGGAAGGTGTATGGCATCACAACTGCCGTGGAGGTCACCACACATGGCAGGGAGCACTGCATGCACGACCCTGAGCATCTGTCTGGTGTTGCAGTCAGTACGCACCTGTGCCTTCATGATGGACTGTAACATGTATCTGGAGACACCTGCCATGGCAATTGGGACAGGGGCATGAGGGGCAGCAGTCCTCTGTTGAGCACCCTTGTTCATCTGCCTGTGTGTGATGTCACCTAATCTCTGCCTATGGCTAGTGCCTACACTCACACTCGCCATACTCAACATACTGTCCTTTCCATGCCACCACACATAACCTGTCCACTATCCATGGCTGCTGGGGACTGGGCATTTGTGGGCATACTGACTGTGTGCAGAGACATGGTGGGTGAAATTGGGATGCAAAACACTGGCACAGGTCCAGGCATCAATGACCCCACCTGTGCCTCACTATTACTTCCATCATCATGGGAGTCCGCTAAGACACTGACATCTGGTTGTGAGGGGAACACAACATACGTAACACACACACACACACACACACACACACACACACACACACACACACACACACACACACACATTGTACTCCTGGTACAGTCTGGCACAGCAGTGACACCTATGGGCCCTTCAGGGCAGACTTTACGATAGTTCTCCCTGCCGCAATACATCTCTATCACTGCTACTGTCTGGCTCATAACAAAGGGTGACAAATCCTACTGTGTGATGGGCCTAGTAGCAGAATGATAATTGTGACCAAGACCAAGGCTATTGGAGTGAGCTATACAGTGTCACCAAGTGCATATGGACGTACTGTAAGAGCTGACTTACTGCTATACAGACCACACACACTGACAAGGTGTACCGATATGTGATGATAACTGATAAAGAGACAGGACTATACACTATCACTGCAGTACATACACAGTTTAGACTCACAGGGATTAATTCCAGACAACATTGCAGGACAGTCTGAAATACATACAGGACACATGTAAAGTACTAGGTGCCTAGCCTCATAAGATGATACCAGGCTATTGTCCCTGATGCCCTCATAAGCCTGGCCCAGACCTTCACCCATGCCCTGTAAAAGCCAGCACCTATTCCCCCTGTCCAGCTAGGACACATGTAGGATACCATGGGTGTCTCATCTGTTTCCCATGCAGTCATCCAGCTTCCTCTTCCAGAGGGCTAAACAGGTACTCTACTAGACATGGGGAGGGATTGTATTTTGCAGGCAGTGTATTGTGTGGGACACCAGACTATCCCACCAACAAGTACTATACATGTCACAGATCAGGTGAGGGGCTTGCATGCATGGTGTGTGCAATTTGTCTTACAGATATGCAGAAATGCCATCAAGGCTGGTTTGGACATGGCCTTGTATGCCAGACACAGGTCACCTATGATCAGTCTGTATGAGACTGAGTACAGGGAAAAGGCTTTCAGCCTACCTGTATAGGATAGGTGTTGCAGACCCTGGAATTGCCTGGTCAGGATCCTCTGTGGTGTCTGCAACTGCTGCATTTGCTTGGTAAGGTACATGCCAAAGGAGCCATTGTACTTGCTAAAGTGTCTGATGAGGGTGGAGTACCTGGATGTTGTGGCCTCCTGGTTCCTGGAGGACATACCCATATTTTTGAGGAGGGCCATGTAGACAGCCTTACATACAATGGTGCCCATATGGTGGGAAACTGTAATTTTGCTACCAACCTTGGTGCACAAGTCACCTCACACCTGATTGCATGCTCAGTACATTATTACTGTCATACTTAGTGTGGATGACATCTGCCACAGCAGGGAGAATGATGTCTCTCCAGTTTGTGGTAATGCTTCTTGCACCAATCATTAATTGGGTGAGTGCCTCTTGGGGGATGCTCACATTAGTAGGGGAATGTAAGATAGTGGCCTAGCTTGCAAGCATCTGTACACCTGGTCAGCCACAGAACACTGATTTTGTCGTGTACCTCAGATACATATATTTCAAAGAATAGAGGCCCACAGACCAATCCTTGGGGTACACCGCTTTGGAAGAATCTACTACTAAAGGTGGGTTCCACTATTTTGACCAAGTGGATACTATCATTGGGCCAGTTAGCTACCCATCTGGTAACAAACAGGTTGGTGTCTAGCTGTGTAGGCGAATGTATCCTGGCCACCTGGGGATTATTGTGAGAGAATTGGGCTAGGTGAAGATAGGCATTGTTCACCATCTTTCCCTCATCCTTGTGTTTGTTGACCACTTCACAGAGGTCAACCAGGTTTAACAGGCCTGATCTCCCTTTGACAATACCATGCTGTGTGGGCTCAGGCATTTCAATGTTACTGATGTCCCTGTTCATAATGTCCTTGATACTGCCTTCCATGCCCTTGCAGAATAGGCTAGTTAGGCTGATGTGCATATGACTACCTGGGTCGGTGGATTGCTCCACCTTTGTGTATAGAGATGACAGTGGCTGTCCACTGTGCAGATGGGATGACGCTGGTGCTCAGGCTGTGGTTGACTACAGTGCAGAATGGTTCTGATAGCCCATGCCTGTGTTCATGTAGGATGTAGCCAGGGATAGTATCAGGCCTACGGAAACTTCTGTGTGCTGTCTTTGAGAGGGCATTACAGACCTGCTTCCTCATGATGAGGGGAGGGGGGCAGGTGCTGTGCATGCACATGTGTACCAATGGGGGGACAGGGGGGTGATGTTTACACTTCATCTGTCTGCAGCTGATTGCCTACATCTATGCCATATATGTATGCGGTGTTATTGACCACCACTACAGAGCAGATTTGTGTGTTGCCTCTGGAATTGCAGACACATGTGTGAAAGGCCCAGTGATTGGCCTTGGTGGATCTGTCCAATTTGCACTCAAAGATAGCCCTAGGGTGACTCACCTGTGACCTAATATGTTTGTCCAGACCAAGGCGACATTGCTTCCAATAAGGTACCTGTTCCTTCTTGGCCCATCCAGCAATTAATACCACCTGTTATGGTATTTGTATATTGATGCCGTTCACCATGGGAGTTTACCCTACCTTGAGGGAGATGATGTTGTCTTGTCAGGTATTGCTGACTTTATACAGCTATGTAGGTGCCCACATAGTATTGTGGTGTGGGCCTGGACACTGATGCTAGTTCCAACAAACGGGACATTGGTTGTACAGCTACTTCTACCTGCAATGAGGGGATATATAGTCATTTGTGTACAGTTCATTCTGTTTGACACTATAAAGGGAGGGGGGCAGGGGAGATGGTGACCTGAACAGTGAGGGCTATGTGGTCAGATATTACCAAGGAGGATGGCACTGTAGGAGTACTACAGTGGCTACTCATATTGGTTAGGAACAGGTACAGGATATTTCCACCTGTCGGAGTGCTGACCAGCTGATCCACTGCATTCCCATTAACAAAGCCAAGGAATCTATGTGCAGTCATGTTCAGGTGGCATAGGTCATGCACACTATGGTTAGGTATCTGAAGTCACCCAGAAACAGGGTAGATGATTGAATCCTGACAGATGCCAGCAGGTCCCAATAGGTGAGGGGGTGTCCATAGTCATAGTTGGAGGCCTGTAGCTAGCTGCTATTTGAGTAGATGTTTTGTCAAATGTTAACAGCACTCGGGATGTCTCCCCTGCATCATATGGTTTGGCCAGCCTGGAGCTGTGTATGTGTATGATAATGTTAAAAACACTCCACCTCCTGTGGCTTTGCAGGCCTCCATTTGAGGTCTAAATGTATGATGGGATGAGTGACCTGGCAAGGTTGGTGTGCTCTCCACAGCTACAAAGCAGGTGTCAGTGACAGCACAAATGTTGGCATCCTACAGGGCAAGGTACACTTGCATTGATATGGGTTTCATGATAAGACACCTAGCTCCTGTTAGTGCATGACATCTGCACAAAGGCACACATCACTGGTGGGAAAAGACCAGTAAATAGTGTCACTTTATGAATCTAGCTGACACACAGTTGCCAGCAAAGATGGTGTCACATTCACAGGTCTACTCTGCAGGATATGACATATGACAATCAAATGTATGCTAATATGTTATGACTTCAGTCTTTAATGGGTTGCCAGTAATGTGCCAAACAATACACAACTATATGAAACATTGACTACAAATATGTGGCATACATGTGGTCAGTCTGCAAAACTCTGGACAGTTGTCGGTATGGGCTCAGTATATCCCATACAGTTCAACACACACATCTGCACCTGTTATATACTATGCACATACCCTATATGTATCTTACATTTTTAAGACAAGCATATGTATCAGAGTAGCATTCACAGGTGACATATGAATAATTACAACATCCCAGGTAGCTGACCTAGCAGTGCCACACTCAGTATTGGACAATAGACACTCTAATAATAGTCATACATGAGCAGACCTTTGCTGGGGTTACTTAGGGGCCAGAGATGTGATCCATGTCAATGCAGACAGGGCAAGCAGCCAAACATCAGAATGGGAGTCCAGCAGGTGTTGCTGTGGCCTTGTGTTTAGTGTCCTATTTGTCATTATTGCATCCCCCTTCTGCATTCCATTACAACCTTACATGATTGACAGGGTCTATATTATAACAATGAAGTCATAAAACTTCGAATGTTATATTGAAACCAAAACCTTGAAGACTGACAACAGTGAAGCCGTGGAACATCAAATTCTTTCCCAGGGAAAGAATTTGGTGGGCTGTTTCCATGGCTTCACTATTTCCTCCACTTTGGTGTGATCTCTGAGTTGGTATATTTAAGTAGGGGGGTTTGGGGGATGTGGGGGCAAAGCCCCCCAAATTAGACATAGTTTGTATTGTTTGTGTGTTTTGTGTTTTGTGCTGGAACAGCAATTTTTTTTCCCCAGGGAAAAAAATCGCTGTTCTCAGCTTTTGGAGTTTTAAGTTTTCACAGTTAACAGTTCAGTGTTATTGTATTCGATGTTATCACATTTTGATCTTGTGATATAAACCCGATTGACATACCTGTTATAGTGCTGAAGAGTTTCCTCACAACAATGCAAATGCATAAGTTTGTGTAGTCGCAGTCTGTCTTTGTGTTGATGGGTTGAGATATGTGTTGCATAAGTAGCAGCTTGCCTTTTGTAGGTAATGCTCATGAGCAGGGAATGGCCTGTGCACCAATCGGTGTCTCCCACTTGTTACTTCCATCCAGAGCAGCTGTGTATTTTTGTGAAACCAGTAGGATAATGTGAGGATTGTAGTCAGTAAATGTTGACATCCATTAGTGTTTCAGACATCATATCCTTCAGGGATGTTATGTCACAACAAAGCCTGTAACACCAGCAACTGTTTCAGTTTGTAACACCATTATGTGAGATATGTCCTGCTGTCTGTCCTGCTGTCCCCCAAGTATGTCATGCTTTGTCCAGATGTCTTGCAGTAAGAGGTTGAGAGGTATGGTATATCAGTATTTAGTGACTGCACACTAGGTATCATCCCGGTGACTTAGCAGACTCCTGGAAGTAGTATGTGGCAGTGGCCATGAATATGGTCCCACACCCTGGACATTCTGTGGAAATCTGTACAGTTGAGACTTATGTATATCTGGCCATTGTTAACAGACTGCCAAGATTGTGTAGCAGTATTGTGTGTAAATTTTTGTTGGGCTGAGTAGGGAGAGTAGCAGATGTGAGTGTCATACATCCTTTTTCTGTCTGACTGGGTATGCTGCTACAGTTGCTGGTGGTCTATCAGGCATATATGTTTGTAGGGGCAGACTGAGAAATGTCCTGTAGCACCTCAGGATTCCCAGTAGACTGTGAGTTGGGCCATTATATGTCAGTGTAGTGTGTGACTGGCAATCAGGATATGTTTGTTCAAACAGTTGTTCTACTCTAGAGTTCATTTGAGGTGCTGGTATGTTGCTGTGACTGTTGTGCAAATAGTTGTGGATGGACATTTTTTCACCAGTATCTGCTATCCGTAAAGTTCCATCCCTGTAGTGCATGATATATTTGGATATACATAGGTAATTCCCCAGAGCTGATTTGGGGTAGTTTCATGGCCTGTGCACTAATCGGTGTCTCCCACTTTCTACTTGCATCCAGGGCAGCTGTGTTGTCTTTCCATTGGCCAATGCCATAGCAACACAGTGCTATAATTACATCCTTAATGTGAGCCTTGCCCCTTTTTCTTGCCTGTGTGGAGGACATTATGGAGGTGTGGGAGCCACAGCTTCACAGACAGTAGGTGGGAATACCTCTCAGGACAGGACATGTGGAGACAGCCCAACAACATGGGGGACAAGGCTCCAGAACTGGGTACAGATTATAAGTAAGTAGTGCTGTTATACACATAGAGGGTTTCTAGATTAACAGAGTTTGTCTGGATGTGCATTTTCTGTGTGACTTGATGTCTGACAGTGATATGTCTCTGACAAACCTCTCAACTGTCATGATGTCCACAGACTTCCCAGAGGTTTGCCTGTTATGTTTGGTCTGTTCCTCAGACAACATCTGTTTTTGTGAAATCAGTAGGATAATGTGAGGATTGTACTCAGTAAATGTGGACATCCATTGGTGTTTAGACATCATATCCTTCAGGGATGTTATGTCACAACAAAGCCTGTAACACCAGCAACTATTTCAGTTTGTAACACTATTATGTGAGATAGGCCCTGCTGTCTGTCCCCTGTCCCCCAAGTATGTCATGGTTTGTCCAGATGTCTTGCAGTAAGAGGTTCAGAGGTATGGTATATCATTATTTAGTGACTGCACTCCAGGTATCATCCCAGTGACTTAGCAGACTCCTGGAAGTGGTATGTGGCAGTGACCATGAATATGGTCTCACACCCTGGACATTCTGTGGAAATCTGTACAGTTGAGATTATGTATGTCTGGCCATTGCTAACAGACTGCCAGGATTGAGTAGCAGTGTTGTGTGTAAATGTTTGTTGGGCTGAGTAAGGAGAGTAGCAGATGTGAGTGTCATAGATACTTTTTCTGTCTGACTGGGCATGCTGCTACAGTTGCTGGTGGTCTATCAGGTGTATATGTTTGTAGGGGCAGACTGGGAAATGTCCTGTAACACTTCAGGATTCCCAGTAGACTGTGAGTTGGGCCATTATATGTCAGAGTAGTGTGTGACTGGCAATCAGGATATGTTTGTTCAAACAGTTGTTCTACTCTAGAGTTCATTTGGGGTATTGGTATGTTGCTGTGACTGTGGTGCAAATAGTTATGGGTGGACATTTTTGCACCAATATCTGCTTTTCCCTACAGTTCCATCCCTGTAGTGAATGATATATTCGGATATACTTTGGTAATTCCCCAGAGCTTAATTGGGGTAGTGTCGTGTTTGTCTTACTGTGGTTCAGAAGGTGCTGGGTAACATGGTTGGCAACTGTCACAGTTTTCTCTATTCTGTTATATAACTGTGGTCATACCTCTACACTGACCAAATGTCTAGACGCTGTCCAGGTGCGTGGCTCATATGTTTGGTCTGTTGCCCATAACAGTTGTGGGTTTCTGACATGACAAATCACTGTGATGATGTGAGCATTGACATCAGTAAATCATGACATTCATTTGCATTTCAGACCGAGGATCTATCTGGAATTATATGATACAGCAAACCATGCCACTCTAGCTGATCTCTAGGCATATGACAGCCATATTTCAAAGATGTCACTATTGTTTGCCTTTTATCCCCCCACTTTGTTGGGCTTTTTGTAGATGTCTTGCAGTAAGAGGTTAGTTATATATATATATATATATATATCTATGTAAGACTATATATATATATATATATATATATATATATATATATATATATATATATACACACACACATAAATATATATATATATATATATATATATATATATATATACACACACACACACACACACACACACACACACACACACACACACACACACACACACACACATACATATATATATATATATATATATATATATATATATATATATATATATATAGTGGTATCTGCATATAAATGTATATGTATATACAAGTACTACAGCTCAGATGGTATAGTGGTATGTTTCTTTGATTATAGTGCACAGCATCCTTGGTTTAAGACTTGGCAGGGCTAATTCTTTAGCTCAGATGTTGTAGAGGTATGTTGTTATGATATATATTTTTCCCTTATGTTAAATGACTGTTGTGCATGATATATTTGTTAAAACATTGCAAACTCCTACAGCTTGGATTGTATAGCAGTACGCTGCTGTGATTGTAGTGCACAGGGTGCTAGGTTCCAGACCTGGAAGTGCTGACTTTTTTCATTAATGTTAAATGACCAGAATGCATGATATGTTTGTAAAGGCATGACAGGTTCCCACAGTTCCGATGGTGTAGTGGTATGTTGCTGTGATTGTAGTGCACAGCATTTTGGGTTTGAGAGTTGGCAGGGCTGATTATTTTGTTGCTGGGCAAAACAAGGGCTGATGGAGACAGAGTGATTAAGGTACTTTTAAGCAGTTGTAAATGGGTTTTTGTGGTTTTGAGTGGAGCTAAGCAATGCTAACAGATGGTTAAATCCTCTAAGCTTCACTTAGCACCACTTACTCCCACTTACACCCGCACTAATTTTAATTAAGGAAAAGAATAAAGGTGATAGGAAAGTGGTGAAATGGGGGCAAGCAGGAGGTAAAACATTAGGGAAAGCAGATAAGGATGTGCAGGATGGGTGTAGGAAAGGACCATAGCTCTACATTTCTTCTGTAGCAGCAGCTGAGGATAGTGTGTAGAATTTGGAATTTACAGCCTCACACCCCACAGGGAGGGGGTGTTGGCAACAGATATTTGGAGAATACTTTGTGGGTAGATGGATTCATTTCACTTTACATGGGGCGAAATGTAGAGCTATGTATGGGTAATGTTTTTTGGGGGGGCAGATGCCCTTTTTTGTTTTAGGTGAGAGTGGGATGTTGGAGAAGGGTTGTGGGTATGTTTGGGGAGGTAGGTTGTTGTAGGATAGGTAGCATTTGCAGACAGACAAGACACACAAGACAACAGACAGGGGTGGTATATGACACATGAGGGGGCTAAACACCTTGGACGGAGAGGGTGGTTGCAAATCAGAGGCCCATGTGACTCCAAATGGATACAATGGGACTGAGGTCTTCACCCATGGGCAGTCACCACTGCACCTTCCTGGCCCTGAAGGTGGCTGTGCTGGGTGCTGGACAAGAGGGGCAGCCTGCCCACCAGGTGTGTCAGGCGGTCCTCCATCTGACACAGCTGCCCATCCAACTCTGAGCAAATGACCCTGTACACCATACCCTGGAACTGTCCTCTCTGCACCCACGCCCAAGGGGGGGGACAGACCCCATCCCCTGAGGTGGTTCCACCCAAAGGTGCTGTAGGAATAGCAGAAGAGGATGTTCTGGGTTGGGTCCCAGATGTGCTGGGGCCCAGTGCCACAGCCAGATGGGGTGGGACAGATGGATCTGCTGGGATCAGCCTTCCCAAATGTGCTATGGTGTTGTAGTTTTCCAGGATATATTGGTTAGTCATGAACAACACATTGCAAAACTAGTTATAACAGCATGCATGGGTGTTCCTATTAACCCAAACCAACAGATTTAGAATAGCTGCATAGCAAACAGAACACATGCATAAATGGAACAACAGTAAGCATTTTAATGGCATGCAAGTTACATTGACGACAACAGGCCACCGATAATGGTATTTGAACAAGGTATGTTAATATGCAACCAATGAAATATATGAATAATAATAGAACACGTCCCAACAATAATTTTTGAGAACAACATGCCCATAGTATATGAATAATAATTTTAGATGCAGATGACGGGTGGGGAAAGAGAATAGAAAGTCCATTAACAACTGTATTGCTTCTATTTTTCACAACAGTACTGCTCAATGTCTGCCCTCACTTTACATCTACCTAAGGACCATAGCTTCTGTGGCACATACATACCTGTTAGACTGTCAACCTGTAATGGTATGGAGCAGACTGGATACACTGTGGCTACTATACTGGAGGGGGCTTGTACATGTCAATAGAAGTGTTACCCTGCAATGATCTTGTGTGTCTGCTACTAGCATAGTTCACCTGGATTCCTATCTGTGACCAAGGTGATTGGCAGCAGTGACCACTAGCCATGATAGCATGATACTTAGGTTCATAGGTTCATAGGTTCATACTAGGCTATCTGCCCGAGGGCATTTACAGGCTCACCCCTTTAGTATGGGGAACTATACCCATTATTTTTCTGTGCCTCTGTCGAGCAGTGACACTGAGGTAATCCCTGGGGTATATCTGCGATCTCCCATCCATTGGTCAAGATTTCTCTTGAACAAGGCCAGCGAGGTGATCTGCCTCACATGTACAGATTTTGTTCCACAGCATATAGGAGTCTTTGGGTGATGAATCTATCCCTCCAGCACGTCCTATTAATAGCCGTGTCAAGGTTTAAGTCTCCGCCCTTGTGGCTCTGATGGATCTAGATTTTTGAGGTGAAGCATATTCATCAAATCTGGGTTTGACATGGCCTTGTATGTTAGGCAAAGGTCACCTCTGAGCAAGCGGTAAGCGACTGAATAGAGCTGGAGTTCTTTCAGTCGGGCAGCATAGGACAGATTTTGAGACCCTTTATCCTTTTGGTGAGGAACTTTTGTGGCCTCCAGCTGCTGCAAGTGTCGGGTCAGATACATTCGAATGGGGCATTGTACTCAATCATTGGTCTGATGAGTGATGAGTAAAGGGAGACTATGACCCTCCTTGATCTAGATGAGAATCCCTTCATGATAAGGTGGGCAATGTAGAAGGTCTTCCTAACTACTTTAGCTACATGGGTGTCGAATGACAGACTACTATCAACCTGGGTCCCCAGGTCCCTGATAACTTCTTCTGTGCTCAGTGGATTGCCACCTATTTGGTAGCTAGGGTAACCTTGTTTTTCCCGAAGGGTATGACTATGCATTTTTGGCATTTAACTTTAGGCCGTGGCTCTGGCACCAGTTATCTGTTTCTGTGAGACCCTTCTGAAGGATATCTGTGTCAGATGTGTTTTCTACTATGGCCCAGTTTGCAGTCATCTGCAAACTTTGTCAGCCATAACCTTCCTGTGTTTGCTTGTACTGAAAAGTAGATGCCAAACAAGAGTGGGCCCGGGACTGAGCCCTGTGGGACACCACTTGTGACAGGCTTTGAGTCTGACATGGCGCCAGCAGCTCTGACCCTGTGGGTTCTGTCACTCAGCCAGTTTGCAACCCATCTTGTGATGTATGGGTTGACATTTAAGCTGATGAGTTTTTCAATGATACCCATGGGGTATTGTATCGAAGGCCTTAGCCAGATCGAGGTAGGCTGTATGGACTGCCTTTCCTCATCAATGGCTTTGGTGACTGTTTCAAAAGTCAACCAAGTTTAAAAGGCATGATCTGCCTTTGACAAAGCCAAACTGGGTTGGATCCAAAGTCTGCAAATTCCTATGTCTTTATTTATGAGGTCCATTATGATCCTCTCCATGGCTTTGCAGATAAGGCTTGTCAAGCTAATGGGCGGTAATTTCCAGGGTCGGTGGAGGCACCGCCTTTGTGAAGTGGTACCACAGTTGCAGTGCGCCACTCCTGGAGTGCATCCAGAGGTAAGACTTTGATTAAACAGCTGTCCTAGCTGTGGGTTTAATTCCTCATTGAGTTCATGGAGCACACAGCCGGGGACACCATCAGGTCCCATGGATGCTGTGTTTTTGCTTTGGAGAGAGCAGTTCTCACTTGGGCGCTGGAGATGTTTGGGGGCTGCAATCGTTTGGTATAGATATCTCCTTTGGGGGGAGGGAGAAGTTTGCACTGAACCTGTCAGCCAGTATGTTGGCAATGTCTGTAGGATCAGTAATCTTCACATCATTTTGAACTAGCTCTGAGCATATCTGGGAGTTTCCTCCCAGGTTTCTAACATAGCTAAAGAAGGCCTTATGATTGTCTTTTGAGTCTTTAGCTATTTTTCTCTCGAAATTTGCTTTGGATGATTTTATGAGAGCTCTTAGTTTTTTACTTATAGTGATCAAGGGTGTCTTACCTTTTAAGGATTTTGCTCTATCTTGTAGTAGCTTCCTCCTTTTGTTGTAGAGTTTGTTTATGGCTGGGGTCCACCAGACTGGATGCTTGCCTTTGGTACAAAGAGTCTTTGTTTTGCTTGGGATTGCCTTATCCATGCAGTCCTGCAGGTGCTGGTAGAAGGCATTTGTAAGTGATTAGGAGACATATTTCAGGAAGAGGGCATGGAATATGTACCTATCCTGCTGACATTTGCAGACATATGGGGTTTGGACAGTGGAGCAGTTGTACATGGTGTATTATTAGTTCTTTCATACAGCTACTACACACATTTCTTTACCTGTAGGACCTGTGGAGGAATATCTGTTAACACCTTCTGAATGCTTCTACAAATATTCAGGTGAATTAGTATACCCTTCCTACAGCTACTATACACATTTATTTAACTGTAAGAGCTGTGGAAAAAATATCTACTAACACTTTGAGTGTTTCTACACATATTTAGGTGTATTTGTATATCCTTTATACAGCTACTACACAAATTTCTTTACCTGTGAGACCTGTGAGGAAAATATCTGAGTGTTTCTACAACTATTCAGGGCTTCTATTGTGTATATATGCACACATCTCAGTACCACTCCCTAGATTTGAACCATGGCTGGGTGTGTTAAAATGAACAACAATGCTGCTTTCTATCACACTGAGCTACTTGGGAACTGTTATTTCTTGCTTGACTGATTTCTGACTAATACTCTCTGGGTTGGACAGTCTGACCTTGTAATCCTGGGATTCATGTATGGCAGATAGTTATTGCACTATGTATTACTCCTTTGAAACACTACAATCCGGAAAGCAAATGTTAACACAAGACTGCAATGCATACTAGCTGAACAGCCTCAATTATTTCATGCTGTCAATGCCATATTTGCTGTTAAGAACCTGTACACATTTTATTTTGCAGCAACATACCAGGGTAAACACAACAGTTTATTATATATTTTTATTACAGTGAAATGACACTTGTATTAATGGACATCCTGTGGATAAGTATTAGTGTGATAAACATGTTTTTTTCATTAGACACAATACACAATATACCTACTGGCAGTAAACAATGTACTCCTTCTCCTTTATGGCCCTATATACTGCAAGATAGATCTGTACTCACCAGCCTGTCTGCATCCTTGTCAGTCTGTCAGCATGGGCCTCGATGTTCATAGCCCTCACTTCTGCAGCTGTAGGGGTGAGAAACAAATGTTATGCATACCTGTCTATCACATACTCTCTCTATGTGCTTTCATTACATTACCATGGAGTGTGACTATACTGTTTGGGACACTTGTGTGGACATGGGTGATTTCACATGTTATATGCACTCACACTTACATTTTAGACCAGCTACACTACCCAGTTTGATAGATATCAATTACTACATAATTTAAAATTAAAATAATAATTTTAACACTGCTTTCCCATGTAAAAATAAAGTTCCTGTCTTGGTACTTAAACCACGAATGCCTGATGGGACTCTAACCACTACACTATGTCAGTGTGTGAGGATTTCAACTGTCTATTTTTATTTATCTCCTATGGGATGTTTCAGCAATGCTGAACAGAGGGCCATAATGCACACACCCACTCAGCTATGCTTAAACATACCATAGAATGGAAAAAAAATAGAAATTCTTAGAACAACTTTATAAAGGGACACATAGGGGCAGATTTTAATTATTGGCCTTACAAAGTTAGGAAGTGTGACTGTTGTTTTCTAGAAAATCATTGGCAAATCACTCGGGATTTAAGTCAGAACATACTGACAGACATTTGGATTTCAGACTTCATACCCTTCAGGAAATCCTTGCTACTGCAAACCTTTTATTCTATCAGCTTTCTTGGTTTGTCAGTGCAATATTTAGCAGGCGTCCCTATCTTTATTCCTTTCTCCCCCCACTATTTATGGCTTTGTACAGCTTTCTTGCTCTAGGAGGGTGAGAAATATGTGAGGCAAGCATCTGGGCATTCTGCAGAAACCTGTACAGTTTATGGCTATGGCCATACATCATTTTTATAATGTAGGGGGTATGTGACAATATCTGTCACACACCCCCTGCATTGTTTCTTGCTCCCCTAGCTATTTCAGTGTCCACGGACAATGGAGTACTCATTTTATATTTCATTTCAGTGTCCGTGGACACTGACATACTTTTAGAAAGTGCTATACGGCACTTTCTGAGTACAGGGTTTGTGTTATATGTGACTGCACTACTTAAACACACCCCTGCACTCGGTACTCTTCATGCCCATTTAGCCTTAGCAGTAGCACACCTTCATGAATATGCAAGGCACATTGCTGTTAATGCTAATGATAAATGGAAACAGTTCCCTCCATGCAGGAATATCACTATTCCTGCACAGAGTTTATTGAATCCCGGGGAGTGCCTTTTTAACTTCCTATCTAATGTACAATAATTATTATGTAAGGTGCACTGTATTCTGTAAATTAATGAACAAACTAAGCCTGACCTGTTATGCCCTGAGTATATTAAATAACAGTTACTACATTCTTTAGATATCTTATCTTAATAAGCCCATTACAAATAATTCTGTCATTTTAACCTTACAACTAATGACTGAATAATGTGGTGTGATCTAATTGCACATTGGATAACTGAATGCTATGTTCTGAAATCTAATGAAATGTGCTATACTGAGTATCAATGTCATATTCTGAAACTTGACTGAAATTTACACTAAAGTGATAAATGTTATATTCTGGAAACTAACTAAACTAATAGTAAAGGAATACCTTTCCTGATGGTGTTACCTGAACACAGATAAAAGCATAAACCGAAATCTGGTAAATGTTATATTCTAGAAACTAAACTACAAAGGCATAAACTGAAATTTAGTAAATGCCATATTCTGGAAACTAACCATCACTAGAGGAATACTTTTTTTCTGTCATTATCATTTGAATACATAAAAAGGCATAAACTGAAAACTGGTACTGTTATACAAACAGTGAAAAAAAATAATCTTTACTTCTGGCTTTGGTGGTTTGTCCTTCTGTAGATACTTGAGTTGTGCACTGCAGCACTTGACAAAGCCTTACTCTGCATTGCCCTAGTCACTGCTGAGGTATTGGAAGGGCTGCCTTAAATTCACAGGTTTTCTTTTCTTTCACACTTAGGCCTTCCAACCCTTCTTTCCCAACTCCTGTGTAAGGCTGGGTGGTTGATATAATATTTTTTCTTGATGCTATTTAAAACCAAACTCGAAATTATTCAAATATACAAATTTTATAGCATGTCTTTTTGCAGCAATATCTGCAAAGCACAAAAAAGCAGCATCGTGTCCTTAAAATAACATTTGCAGCTTTAACAATTACAAACCATTAGCATTGCTTGTTGCTCTGACATTTTTCTGCATGAAATAAAATATACCACTAAAACTCTAGTAAGTCTGTAAGCAAACTGATAATGTACTATAATGAAATAGACCTATGTTACTAATAAATAAATTCCTGCAAGTCTGTTACTGAATTTATAATGTACTACAATGAAATGGAAAGACTTTCCCTAGGATTCAGTAAGCCCTGCACGATGTGCAGGAATGGTGCAGGAGCTGCTGCATGCAATATGTCCACCGAGCGATTCAGTGTAGCGGTCCTGGGACGTGCACGAGTGCTCCTACACTATTCCTGCATGAACACCACTGCCTTATGCTAATCAGCTCATTTGCTGGTGAAAACCATGCAAAAGAGCTGAATTAGTGATCCAGGAAGTAGGCAGGTCTCCGTGCAGGAACAGTGTAAGGTGGAGAAATGTATTCGGCTAGTAGCCAAATACATTTCTACAAATAAGAAAACGAAGGCATGACAGCCTCAAATAAAGCATGTATTCCATTTATTAGACATGCCAATGGCAAAATATATGGCCATTGGCATTAAAAATAATTAATTTTTTTCTAAATAAATTTTTTTTTGGCCGATCTCAGCTGTTTAAGCATAGGGCACCGCCGCCATTTGGGATAGTGGGGAAAATAAAAAAAAATGTAAAAAAATGGGGTGGACTACTGGGATAGCAGCAGACAACTGACAGCTATGTGGGACACCAGGTAATGTCTGCCTAATAGTGGCCTCCCAACACTATGCATTAGTACTCAAGGTGGCAAATCCCACAACAGTATATGTGTGGGGACAACTAACTGGGGGACCATAGTTCATAGCCATGGATGTTAGTGTGAGGTCCCATACCCACCTCCTCAGACCCACACAGCAAGTCAGCTGTAGAAAACAGGAGAGAAATGTCTGCCAAAGCTCCAGAAATGGAAGCAATGTTGAATCACCCCCCTACAGACCCACATAGTCATAACACAGCAGATCGCGCAGTTGCAGTAAGGCTCTGAAGGGTAACAAGTCTAACATGCAAATGTATACCATTTCAATCTCACTTGTGCTCTTTACTGATATGCCTGTAGTCCCCAAGACAGGGCACAATAGTATGGTAAATGGAACCAGAATGTAAAGCAAATATCAGCACAGTCTCTGCAAAAGTCTACAGTTGACAGGTGTGCCCCCCATATACCCACAGAAATGCAGTAACATGCGTGTTTGCAGGGAAATAGCACCATAACACAAATTGGTAGGGCTGTCCCAATACACATGAAAACATGTTGCATGTGGTCAATATGTAGGGGTCAATGAGATATGTCCATGTGTGGTCAATTCTGTCAGGATCTGGCCAGCATGTTCTCCTAGCTGTTATCTTGTACTGCCCTAGGTACAGGCTGTCTGTCACAGGGCCATGGGCAGATAACTGCAGTGCCAATGATTATGCATGTCAGTGATATGTATTGGTCTGCCACCAACATACCTGGAAGTCACAGTGCTATGTAGAATATACTACACATATAATGGACTTCTTGAGGGCTGTCTAACCGACGTGCTAGGGCTTTTGTGAATAATCATGCTTCTTGCTACTGGCAGTGATCATTGTCAATGTGGCTTTTTTCCTTGTTTTATGTCTGCTTTTGTATATAATGGACATGCTTGCACAGTACAATGCAGTCTGTACCCACAACCATAACGCCAAACCTCTGACAGGAACATGTCTGAACAAGGGCAGAAGTAAATGTGGAACAAAGGCACAATGATAAGCATGTGTTGTAAATATTGCCCCGACATACTGAGAAAGTTGGTAGGGTGATGGGTTTGCAGTAGTGGGAATTGTCTGAAGGTTAGGTAGGCTGACACAGTAATGTCTGCAAATATTTTGTAACATCACTCTTCAATTATACTGAAATAACTTGCCATAAAAACACATGTTTATGCAGACTGGACAGAACCTCTAGCCAAACACCTGGACAATCTTCCAGAAAATATACTGCAGAGTGGTATGGCCACACCAGGATATGACATCTCAGGTTACGCAGATAGCACAGAAGCAGAAGATCCCCAGCCAGTATATCACCAAGTTGCTGGACTATCACTCAGCTGGCTGTAGCCACACCTCACAACTGGCCTTGTTGGGCAAGAATGTACATAGGTGCCATCATAATATCAGTCTACACATCATATGACTGGTATTCCTGTGGTACAGCACTGTGATGATATCAGGATGTCTGACACTAGGTAATGACACAATACATTGCACTGTCAGAATACAGGTATTTCAGAAAATGTTTGCCAAAACAAACCATTACCCCAAGAAAAGTCCTCTGTACTCCTGAGAGGTATGTCTGTAGCATACAAAACCCTGGACTGGAGTATACATATCTCTGGAATGGAGTCCCACTCTAACTATACAATGTCACACTGGGCATGCCCCTACACTTAGAGAATCACAGGACATGTTGGAACCTACACTGGTCTATGACTATAGAGAATCACAGGATATGTTGGAACCTACATTGGTCTATGACTATATTGTGTAAATATATCTGTGCATACAGACAGCTATTTACACCTTAACTGCCCCTACACACATACACATCATACAGGATTACCCCCAGCTAGCTGTAGGTGGCCCATATGTGATATATCTGCATCTGTGACACACAAGCATACATATATGGCCAACAGATAACTAAATATGTCAAGCATATACACACATAGATGTGGGGGAGTGACAGACAGACAATGATAGACAGAGAGACACAGGGACACACACACAGCAGCGTGGGTCACACACGAGTACCCTGAATGGCATACAGTGATGTCCTGCTGTGGACAATGGCATACTGGCTTTAAACAGTTGCATGTGCAAGCATAAAAGGTGAGCCTCATTGTGTAACAGTACTGAAGTTGGGGTGTTAATATTATATCACCTGCCTGTGTATGTGTGTGTGTCTCTCTGTAGGTCTAAGTATTAGCAGACTGTTCCCACTCAGTACACTTCATATTACCCAACTGCACAAGATCTGCTTCTGTCAGTCACCTTAGAAGTACCATTGGACACATACTGTCTCTATAAGCTCTGTAGTGCATGCAATAACTGTGTAACACTATAGTAAAATTAACTAGCTAGGTAGGAATTCGAAACTCAGTACTGGCAAGTGTGTGTGTGACAGTTGTGTGTGTAAGACTGAGGGAGCTGTGTGTTTGTAGGTGAAACAGTTTTATGCCATTCCCACCCACAACACTTCCCACCACCCCAATTTATCAGTCTAGATGATGTCAGTCCTTTTATCAGCAACATTGGTCAGCTGCCAGCCCTGTAAGCTCAGTAGTGCATGTGATAAATGCTTAACACTATAGTACAAATAACTAGTTTGGCAGGGGTTCTACTCTTGTATCCGGCAAATGTGTTTGGGTGTGTATGTTTGTAAGCAGAAGTATTTTGATACATTTAATACCCACTGCCCTACTTTATCAGTCCTGTTGATGTCATTTCCCATATCAGCACCTTTGGCCAACTCTCAGCCCAGTAAGCTCTGTTGCTCATGCAATAACTACATAACACTATGGTACAATAACTAGTTAGGTAGGAGTTCTACTCTCCCATCTGGCAAGTGTGTGTGTGTGTGTGTGTGTGTGTGTGTGTGTGTGTGTGTGTGTGTGTGTGTGTGTGTGTGGAAGTGTGTCTGTAGGACAAAGTATTTAGATAAGTTTAACACCCACTGCCCTACTTTATCAGTACTGCTGATGTCATTCTCTTTATAGCTTCATAAGTGTGTAGTAGGCTAATGGCCCAGGAGCCTTTACAAGCCTAGCCCATAGAAGGGCCCTGCCATTGTGGTACCCAATGTTACTTCCCAGTGCCTGTATCAAGTAGATCCACTGCAGTGATCCTTGGGGTGAACTGTATTACACATCCACTTATCAAGATTTCTCTGAAACAGGATCAGCTAGGTGCTCTACATGACATGTATGGGAAGTGTATTCCAAGGCATGTGGAATCTCTTGGTGAGGGACCTGTCCCACCAGCATGTTGTGCCAATTGTGCTAATGAGGTAGAAGTCTCTGTAGTATGTGGGGTGGATGGATTGGGAGGTCTTTATATGTAGCATTTTAAAAACAGCTGGGTCAGACATGGCTTTGTAAGTCAAGCACAGATAGCCTCTATCTAGGTGGTATGACACAGAATAGCTGGATTCTTTTGAGTCTGTCTGTTTAGGACGTGTGTTTAATACCTGTTGCAGATGTCTACTGAGGTACATGGCAAATGGGCTAGAATATTTGATTAGTGGTCTAATGAGGGAACAGTAGACAGAGATCATTACCTCTGTCTTCCTGGATGCAAAACTCTTGGTAATGCAATGTGCCACATAGAAGGACTTCCTGATCACAGTGGCAATGTGGTGGTTGAAGGAGAAGGTGCTGTCAACCTGTGCCCCCAGATCTCTTATAATGCTTACAGTGTTCATTGGCCTCCCATTGATGTGGTACTTACTGGGACAGAGTGTTTTACCAGAGGGGATGATGGTGCATTTTGTGGTGTTAAGCTTCTGGCCATGGTTTCCACCCCACTTATTGGTCTCAGTGTGGCCTTTCTGTAGGATGTTTGCATCACTTTTGGAGTTAATGATAGCTCTCAGCTTGCAGTCCTCTGTGAACTTGGTCAGCCAGAGTTCCTCTGTGTTGGGCTGGACTCTTGAGAAGTAGATTCTTGACAGGACACTATCCAGTACTGATCCCTGTGGGACTCCACTTGTGACTCCTTGCCAGTCTGACTTGGATTTTGCTACTGTCACACTGTGTGTTCTGTGAACCAATTTGCAACCCACCCACTGATATAGGGGTTGATTCCTAGTTTGGTGGGTTTATCAATAATTCCTGACTGAGTGATGGTTTCAAAAGCCTTGGCCAGATCAAGGTAGGCTGTATGCAGTGCATTACTGTCATACACAGCTCTGGTGACTCACGCAAAGATGTCAACCAGGTTGATCAGGCATGATCTGGCATTCACAAAGCCAAACTCTGTGGGGTCCAGAGTTAGGAGATCACCTATATCTTGGTCAATCAGGTTCTTGATGATGAGGTCCATACCTGTACATAGTAGACTCATCAGGCTAATGGGCCAATAATCACCAGGGTCAGTAGATGCTACCCCTTTATGGAGAGGGATGACTGTAGCAGTGTGCCATTTTGGAGGGATAAAGCCTGCGGTGAGGCTGTGACTGAACAGGGCACACAGATGTGGTGCCAAGTCTTTTTGTACATCATGTAGAATACAACCACGGATATGCTTGGGTTCCATGGAAGCTGTTTTCTTGCCTGTGGAAAATGCAGGTCTAACCTCACCTGCAGTAATGCTGGGTGCATGACATTCATCTGCCATTGTAATTGTTCCCTTGGAGGAGAGAGGGGTAAAGCTGGCACTGAATGTGTTGGCAAGACTGTTGCCAATATCTGTTGTCTCTGGATAGGAGTTAGCATTGTGCAGTAACTCACAGCACTTGTGGGTATTGCTGTGGAGGTTGTTGATATAACTATCAAAGTCTGCTGTGATTGTTGTCAGTGTCTGCTGCAATTCTGCCTTCATAGCTGCCTGTAGATGATTCCATAAGGGATCTCAAGTTGTGGTTGATGCTAATAAGGGGGTTCCCCAGTCTTGGGACACCACCTTTTTCTGCAACAGTGTCATCCGTCTGTTGTACACTTTAGGAATAGCAGGGGACCATCACATTGGCTTCCAGTGTTTGGAGGACAGTGCCTTGGTTCTGTTGGCTGTGGCTAGTACCCTGCATTAATTTACGTTTGTACAGTGCATATGTGTATGATTCGAAAGTCATGCGGCTATTTTCCATTGGCATGGGTGCAGTGAAGTCATCCACCCCTGTTTTTATGACTCCAAAGTCAGGTTTGGAGAGGTTTATCAAGGTGGTTATCTTTGTGGGGTGTGGGTGAGATGTTGAGTTCCATGCTGATTACATTATGTTTGGATCTGCCCAGGTAGGGATTGACAACTGTGGTCGAGCAACAGTCCCATATGTAAGTAATCAACACAGGTCAATGTTGCATCATCTACTGGGGGTCAGTATGAGCCAGTCCAGGGCATTGGAACTGATGCCTAATAAGGCACTATAGGGGTGGCAAGACACTTAGCCAGTACCTGGAAACCCAGGGGTGACAGATGCAGGCCATCTCTGGCAAGGCATTTAGGTCTGTCAATCATGTTAACCAACTTCTCTGTGTGGAAGATTTTAAGTCCATATCTTTCTAGTTAATCACTGTATATTAATCAGATTAGACAATAGTAGTAGAAGTAGCAAACTGAAACTCATCTTAAGTCAAAACAAAACAAAACAAAAATAATAATAGAAAATATATAATTGTACAGCATTACTAAGTATTCAAAAGTAATCCAAGCAAGGCAGGCAGTCTGTTTCCAGTCGAAAATCCTTTATTAAGTACACAGACAAGTGTTCAAAGTAAAACAAAAATAGAGTAATAATTTCCTCACAAGCTTTCTAAATATATATATATATATATATATATATATATATATATATATATAAAATATACTTTTTATCAGACATGGGAGTGGTTTATTGTGCTGTAAAACAAAGTGTTATTGGTACACATGTTAAATTCACATCCTTTCCCCCATCAGTGTGACAATTGAGCTGGTCCTGCCCTAGTTAGTAGCGGTCATAATAATATATAACCCTTATGTACTTTAAATAAAATTTATAATGATGTGGTACCTCTTATTTAACCAGATTATTAAGTAGATTATTAGGTCTGTGATTTTATCCAAGACAATATACTACATGGCTGGAAATATATCAATCTTAGTTCATTTGGCAATGAAAAGATATATATATATAAATATATAAATATACATTTTGCATGTAAAAATCAATTTCTATTTTCATAATCTATTGTTAACAAAGATCACTTTCGTTCTTCTAGACTTCTTCAGGTCTGTACAAGAACCCTAAAAACAATCTATAAAAATATATATAATTGTATAATTAGTTAGTATTGTTATTACACATCATTTTGAATAAAGTGGAAAAAAGAACCAGAAAAAAATAAAAATAAGAAAAAAAATGTATGTATGATGATGGAAACAAAATATACACTTAAATTACAACGGATTTAAAATGGTATTTAAAACCATCTGGAAGAATAAAATAAAATACAATTAGTCATGTAAACAATGTGGCAATTTTCTAAGTTTCAGTGAACTTTTAATTGAACAGTAGTAATTTAGTCCAGGCTTCCTAAAAAAGTTCAGCTTTAATTGCCACATGAGTTCATATTTCTCCAGAATATTTGGGATGTCTCCTTCAAGATCACCCATGTCTATGTGATCCAGGATCTGGAACTTAAAACCTCTGTGTCTTTTATGAAGAGAAAGGTGTTTGGCTAGTGCATTATTTTTACATCCAGAGTGGATTTCTGACAGATGAGATGAAATCCTACACTTGAGTTTATTTACAGTCTTGCCCACATAGAATGCCTCACATTCATTGCACTGTGCCCTGTAAATTACTTTTGTAGTGTTAGAGTCACCCCTGCATTGGTTTTAATGATTTTCTTTAAATAAGGGCAATAAAAACTATCACCTTGCTGTATAAATATACAAAATGTACAATTAGTTTCAACCATCCTACAAAAAACAAGCATAATGTAGTGAATGAAGTCCCAAGGCTATATATTAACTAGAATTACCACAGAGATGGAACCATTTTTGAGAAACCTGAACAACTTAGAGTATGATTTTCTAGTGAGAGGCTATGAAAGTCAGATGTTAAAAAACATCCTGGAACCCATTATAGAACTGAAAAGGACTGAAGCACCTTCACTCAACCTCCCTAGTAGAAAAATGTTAAGTAATTTCACAGAGAATAACAAATACAAAAATAGCTGCATCCTGACATACACTTTGGATTATTACAGTATCAAAAATATTATAGAAGAAAACTGAGATATTGTCACAGGAAACCCTTTTCTGATTAACATCTTAGGTGAAGCCTCATCATTTGTTTATAGGAAGGCCAGGAACATTAGATGTTTTGTTGAATTTATACCTAGACCATATGAGCAAAGCACTAAGATATGTGAAACTGTACATTTTGTATATTTATACAGCAAGGTGAGTTTTTATTACCCTTATTTAAAGAAAGTCATTAAAACCAGTGCAGGGGGTGACTAACACTACAAAAGTAATTTACAGGGCACAGTGCAATGAATGTGAGGCATTCTATATGGGCAAGACTGTAAATAAACTCAAGCGTAGGATTTCTTGTCATCTGTCTTTAATCTGCTCTGGATGTAAAAATAATGCACTAGCCAAACACCTTTCTCTTCATAAAACGCAAACAGGTTTTAAGTTCCAGATCCTGGATCACATAGACATGAGTGATCTTGAAGGAGACATCCTGAATATTCTGGAGAAACATGAACTCATGTGGCAATTAAAGCTGAACTCTTTTAGGAAGCCTGGACTACTACTCTTCAATTAAAAGTGCACTGGAACTTAGAAAATTGCCACATTGTTTACATGACTAATTGTATTTTATTTTATTCTACCAGTTGGTTTTAAATACTGTTTTAAGTCCGTTGTAATTTAAGTGTATATTTTGTTTCCATCATCATACATAAATTTTTTTTCTTATTTTTTATTTATTTATTTATTTTTTCTGGTTCTTTTTTCCACTTTATTCAAAATGATGTGTAATAACAATACTAACTAATTATACAATTACATATATTTTTATAGATTGTTTTTGGGTTATTGTACAGAGACCTGAAGAAGTCTAGAAGGACGAAAGCGATCTTTGTTAACAATAGGTTATGAAAATAGAAATAGATTTTTACATGTAAAATGTATATGTATATATTTATATTTTTTTTCATTGCCAAATGAACTAAGGTTGTTATATTTCCAGCCATGTAGTATATTGTCTTGGATAAACTCACAGACTTAATAATCTGGTTAAATAAGAGGTACCACATCATTATAAATTTTATTTAAAGTACATAAGGGTTATATATTATTATGACAGCTACTAAGTAGGGCAGGACCAGCTTGAATGTCATACTGATGGGGGAAGGGATGTGAATTTAACACGTGTACCAATAACACTTTGTTTTACAGCACAATACACCACTCCCATACCTGATAAAAAGTATATATAAATTTAGAAAGCTTGTGAGGAAATTATTACGCTATTTTTGTTTTACTTGGATCGCTTGTCTGTGTACATAATCAAGGATTTTCGACTGGAAACAGACTGTCTGCCTTGCTTGGATTACTTTCGAATATGTAGTAATGCTGTACAATTATATATTTTCTATTATTATTTTTTGTTTTGTTTTGACTTAAGACGAGTTTCAGTTTGCTACTTCTACTACTAATGTCTGATCTGATTAATATACAGTGATTAACTAGGAAGATATGGACTGAAAATCTTCCACACAGAGAAGTTTCTTACACTGTATTGTTTTTGGACTCACTACACTTTAGTGGGTTGTTTTGAGACTTTGGAGATACCACGGAGATTACTTGTTTTCAGTCATGTTATCCCAAGCAGAGAGATACTGGATCCCCTGAGAATAACACACAACACATAAGCCAATATTGCAGTCAATCATTTGTAAATAGTACTGCAGCATCATTCTGGGTGATGATAGTATACTGCTCTGGGCTACTGTCACACCTGCCTGGACCACATAATCTGAGAGGTCAGCAATGTCTCTTCTCATATAGTCCAGGGAGGTGTGTCCCATGTCATTCATACCAACATGGATGATGACAGAGTGATACTTGTAGTTGTTGAGGGCCCTGACTGGGTGTGTCATGTGTTGGATGCTGGCATGTGATAGACAGCTGGCTGTTACCTCCTCCATAATCAGCCTAGTGAGTAGGACATCTGTGTGCCTCAATACTGAGTCACTCATGATTACTGTATTGTGTAAGGTGGTTAGCCTTAGGGGCTTAGGTTGAGGGGCACACTGTGTAGGTGACATATGTGTCCTTTGGCATGTGCTGTGTCATGGTGTCTGAGTGGATGTCTGTCTTGTTGGTCTGTGCTGTTTGGGTAAATGTCCATTGAGTTTCTCTGTGAAGGTGGGTGTGTGGTTTTTCAGCGTATGTCAGGGCCGTCATAGTGGGTGTTGTGGTGAGCCATGTGTTCCACATGGTGTGGTGCAGGTGTTGACCTTATCCTCTCAACCAGCTAGTGCAGTCTTTGCTGGAGAGTGCATATTTCCACATTTGGTGATATAGGGGTAACTCTTACAGGTCTGTGTGTTTGGAGTTTAGAGAAGAGGGTTGTCTTTGTACATGAGACAGCTGCAACAGTGCCTCAGAATGGACAAGTGCACTGGGTTAATGGGCAAAAGCACAGAAAACTGCATTTCAATCATGCCAGGAAGGGTGGTCATAACTACGAAGTACTGGGGTTAATTCTTTGATGAATGAGTACTACTGATGGCTCCCAGGTGTGCTACACCTATTTATGCAATAACCTGTTGAAGTGCAAAGCTATTATGCTATTTGAAGTGCAAGACAGAAATAACTAGAAAGATGTAAGGGAAAAACTGAAGGCAGACTTTCTGCCACCTGTAATACTTTACCTCAGCTGTGCAGCTATCATCACCTTTGTCCAGTTATTAGTCCAGTAAGTTCTGTAGTGCATGCAGTCAATATGTAACACTATAGCACAAATAACTAGTTAGGCAGGGGTTCTAATCCCAATACTGGCAAGTGTGTGTGTGTGTATGTGTGTGTGTGTGTATGTGTATGTGTGTGTGTGTGTGTGTGTGTGTGTGTGTGTGTGTGTGTGTGTGTGTGTGTGTGTGAATTATATACTGTGTGGGTTATACCATTGTGAGTTGTGTACCGCCCTATAGACTTCTCACCCCAATTTAGTAGTCCTGTTGATGTCATTCACCTTAGAAGCACTTTTGGACTAGGTGAAATTGTGTAAGCTCCGTGGCACATTTGATAACTGTGTAACACTGTAGTAGAATTAACTAGATAGGCAGAAGTTCTAATCCCAGTACTGGCAACTGTTTGTGTGTGT
The DNA here is from genome assembly GCF_019279795.1 of Protopterus annectens. Taxonomy (NCBI): domain Eukaryota; kingdom Metazoa; phylum Chordata; order Ceratodontiformes; family Protopteridae; genus Protopterus; species Protopterus annectens. The sequence goes on along the minus strand of NC_056733.1, from coordinate 575,732,693 downwards.
GAATCATATACTGTGTGGGTTATACCTTTTTGAGTTGTGTACCATCCTTTAGACTTCCCCTCACCCCAATTTAGTAGTCCTGTTGATGTAATTCACCTTAGAAGTACCTTTGTACTAGATGAAACTGTATAAGCTCTGTGGCATGTCTGATTAGTGCATAACACTATAGTAGAAATAACTAGATATGCAGGAGTTTTAAACCCAGTGCTGGCAAGTGTTTGAGAATCAAACTGTGTGGGTTATACCATTTTGAGTTGTGTACCACCCTTTACACTTCCTCTCACCTTAATTTAGTAGTCCTGTTGATGTCATTCACCTTAGAAGTACCTTTGGACTAGGTGAAATTGTATAAGCTCTGTGGCTTGTCTGATAAGTGTATAACTCTATAGCAGACATAGATAGATAGGTAGGAGTTCTAATCTCAATACTGGTGTGTGTGTGTGTGTGTGTGTGTGTGTGTGTGTGTGTGTGTGTGTGTGTGTATACCATATCCATAGAGGGGTGGGTTTGGCGAAATTGTCACACCCAGTACACATCCAAATATCCACTGTACAGGGCCCACTGTTGTAGCCGTGGACACCCTGCCGCCTTATAAGCTTTGTGCCATGTGAAATAACTATGTAACAGCATGGACACAAAAACATGATAGGTGGGTCTTCTAATCCTGTGACCATTCCCTGCTCAGGAATCAGACAAACACACCCATCTAGGCATCAAACCAATGTCACTAGGTGGGTTGCAAACTGGCTCATGCACGGGACCTACAGTGTGAAGGTAGCAGACTCCATGTCAGACTGCCAACCAGTTATGAATGGATTACCACAGGGTGTGGTCATGGGTCCCATTATGTTTGAACAACACAAAGGGACCCTGGCTGACAATGTTCGCAGACATTGCAAGGTGGATGCTATGTGTACATCCCCATATCATTTTGACATCCTGCATAAAGGTTCCACTGAGACATCCGACTGTTGACAGAACACTGGCCTTAGGCTGAATGGAAAGAAATGTGTTGTAATCCCATGTGGAATCAATGTGGTTTCACATTGCTGGTAGTCCAATGGACACAAGTCCTTATAAGATGCCTGGGAACACAGGCTGATAGTGACATTGCTTATGGTCAACAAATTGCTACTGTGAACAGAAATAACGTCTATGTGGCACATCTCATAATTAAGGGTGTGTCATCCAGTAAGGAAGAGGTCATTGCCTCCCTCTACTCTCTCCTCATTAGGCCAACCAGCAGGTTATAATGGCCCATTTGCTATGTAGCTCACTAGTCACATGCAACAACTGTGGAGGCTGCAAGTGTACCTCACAAATAGGACCCTAGCCCTTAAACAACTGTCCTATATGGACAGAGTGCAATACCTCTGAGTATTCTTGGCCACATCTTAGCTACTTACAGGCAATCCCTGCTTGACTGACAATGCCATGTCTGGCTAGCTGTGTAAGGAATGCCATACCTAGTGAATCTCTGATCTGTATGCACCACATGCTATAGATACCTCAACCTCATTACCACAATCAACAAAGCATGCAGGGGACAGGTACATAACCCAGTGAGTGGACAAGTTATACAATATATGTCGCATACATGTCAGAGCACCTCACTGGCCCTCTTCAAGAGAAATCTGGATGAGTGGATGGGGAATTTAACTGTCACCCTGGCCATCACTCAAGTGGCAATAGTTGATAGATGCACTGGGAAAAAATGTCAGGTTGCATGATGCCAGGGTACTCCCATGGGCTAGGCTTGTTATGGCTCCATGCCCATTAGCCTGGTACATACCTATGAACACATAATCCTATGAATCTCAGTCCTGGCAAATGTGTGTGTGTGTGTATGTGCACATGACCAGTATCTTGAATGCATGTGTTTGAGTGAGGAATATATACATTGGGTGGCCATGTATTACAATTGTAGGCCATTGTACTCCCAGCACACATCCTACTTTTCACTCTACGAGGACCGCTTTTTACATCAACTGTAGAGGTATCTGTACACACACTCTGCAGACCTATAAGCCTTGCTCTGTGTGCAACAGCTATGTAACAGTATGGAATGAGCAGCTTGAGAGGTAGGGCTCTTAATCACAATACTGGCACACGTGTGTGGATTGGTGTATATAGCAATGTTTGGGAATGTGCACACTCAAGCATGACATTGGTATGAAACCTGTCACACCCACTACACCACCAATTGCCATACCTTACAAGGGCATGTGATGTTACTCACTATATACGCACTTTGGAAACTAAACACACTATGAGCTCTGTGCCACCTGTGATAATTGCATAATACTGTACTACCACTAACTAGATGAGTAGGGATCTCAAACCCAGCACTGCCAATTGTGATTGAGTGTGTGTGTATGTGTGAGACCACTATTCTCTGTATGTTGGGTCAACACAATACCCTCTGGGTGTGTGAGATTTACATATCTGAGGTGTGTTCCACCCACTAGACAAACCATAGTCCACTGTACTAGAGCTGCTGATGTCAGCCACCATACACTTACCTGTATACATCCCTCAGCCCTATAAGCTACATGGCACATGGAAAAACTGTTATACAGACCTGTTAATTATGTACAGTTGTACCCTGGATATGACACACTCAATGTGTTACCACACTGCCATACCCCTTGTAGATAATGCCTGCAGGGCCACACCCTGCTGACACACAGACACCTAGAAGACAAACAGAGTACATTATAAAGACCACATTCAGTCAGCATTAATAACAATAGTGCATCATGGCTGGACAGCTACACACTCTGACGTGTAATCATTAAACATGCTGGCTGACAACACTTTACACAGCATTACATTGCTAAACTGTACTAAATAAACCCTGTGCATCAGAACCATATTAGCATGTCTCTGCATCTATGGTATGGATGACAGGGATGTGGCACAGGTATCATCATATGAACAGGGTGTGGTGTGGGTTTGCCAGAGGCCTAGGCTGGGCCATTTGGTTGACATCATGTGTGTGTGTTTGGGGGTTGTTCATTAAATGGGTTGTGCAGAGGTGGTGTGTGTAAGTCTGGAGGTGACCTGGCTGTGATGTTGATGTGTTTGTATATGGAAGCACACAGTCATGCCATGTGGCTGCCCTACACAGGGGTATGTTGGACAGCTGTGGACCGTACATGGCAGGGTGTGCAGTTCACCATCCTGGCCATGGACATGGGAACAGAGCTTGCCAGGGGATCCACTAGCATGACCAGGCACAAGGCCAGATGCAATACTACTATCCAATGTTGACTGCTGTCTGCTGGATTCGCATCCCTGTTGGGGCCAGCTAGAACCATGTGCCCATGGCCTGCTGCATTGTGGCATGGACAGTAACCCCCCCTGAAATCATGCTGCTGGTACTGCCACTATGGGAGCGAGAAGCTGCATGGCTATGTGGAGCCTTAGCTGTTTGTGCTGCTGTCCTATATCCACATGGCCGACGGACAGCTCCCACCACATGCTCTATCACAGACATTCCACATTCAAGGATTGACATTTCATGGTCGAGGATTCCCACCATCTCACCCAACCATCTATCCATGACCTCAGCATAATAACGGTGAGCATCAGCATGATCATGGAGGTTGTCACACATAGCAGGAAGAGTGGCATTCATGACACTGAGAAGCTGTCTGGTGTTACGTTCACTACATGCCTGTGTCTCCACAATAGTCCAAAACATGCATCTCATGACACTTGCTGTGACACTTAATACAGGGGCATTATGGGCAGCAGTGCCCCTTCAAGCACCCCTGCCTGTCCACCTGTGTGGGACCTCGCCTGTTATCTGGCTATGGCTGGTGCCTTCAGACACATTTGCCTTAGTCACCACACTTGCCTGTCCCATGCCACCACCCACCAACTGTCTGTTATCTATGGCCACTGCTGATGGGGTATGTGTGGGCATTGTGACTGTGAGTGGGGATGGGGTGGACAACAGTGGGATGCCAACCAATGGCACAGATTCAGCCCCTGACAACCCCGCCTGTGCCTTACTATGTCTATCATAATTGTCAGAGTCTGCAGAGACACTGACATCAGTTCCCAAGTGGGAGGGACCCCCACTCCCATTGCCACCTGTGAGGGGAAGACAATACATTTAAATTAATACATGTACATTATAGTTGGCTGCCACACACACAGACACACAGACATGCACACAAACACTTACAGGTGAGGTGGCATAAAGCTATTACACAGACCTCACATTTCCCAAAAGGTGACATGCATGACACACAGCCCTCATCAACATACATTGCAGCCATTCTCAATCCTTGTTACTAACAATATACATCTCTGGGATGCATGAGTACTGCTAGTAGGTGACATCCATTACCATAGCACACACTGCACCCATGTACACATTATTGCTGTTCACCTGTATAGCACAGTGGTAACTACTGTAGACCATACCTCACAACTGCAGAAATCACTGAAGAATGTGTAGATGTCTGACATATATGTTTGCTCTGTTCCTCACAACCCCTATGTGTTTGTCTGACACATAACCAGGATCATATGAGGATTGATGTAACTAATTAATGACATACATTTGATTTGCAGACCTCATCACCAGCAGTGAATGTATGTTCAAACACATCCTGTTACACCAACAACCTTCTAAGCTTAACATGGATATGATAAGTGTACACACCCTTGTTAACATGGCAGGCTCTTGTATCATATAAAATGAGACCACAATACTGCATTTAAAAACATTACCCACCTTTAATGTGACATATGACCTGTGCAATCCAATCGAGAAACAAACAAATGTGTTAGCTGTGAAATATACTGAGTGAGATGTGTACGATATGGTGGTTGTATAAGTGTGGACACCCTTAAAGCAATGCTTTTTTGAAACACCTGTTTAGTGAACTACAGCAGTCACTCTTCCTGGGAAGGGGAGTATCAACATGGCATATCTTGACTTGGCATTATTTGGACAGTCTTCCCTGCAAAGGTCCCCCAACTCTCAGCTGGCAAGGGCAGCTCATGTGCACAGATGTTGGAGGCCACACTGGGAGTTTACTATTGGTGTTAAGTCTGGTCTTTGTCTGGCTCAATGCGTACCCTTGATTGTATTCAGGTGGTGCCATTCTTATGTAGCATTGGATGTATGCATCAGGTCATTGCCGTGTTGGAAGCTGAAACCCCTCTCCATCTTCAGCCATCTTGCAGACGCTTGATGGCTTTGGCCCATGCGTGAGTGTTATTTGAACTGTTCATAATTCTCTCCACCATGCCTACAGGCCTAGTTCCAGCTAATAAACAGCAACCACAAAGCAGGGCACTGCCACCAGTGAGCTTGAAACTGTGGATGTTGGTCTTCAGGTGAAGTGAGGTGTTGCTTGTGCACCACATGTAGCTTTAGGGATAATGGCTGTAAGTTTAAATCTTGGTCTTATGCCATTACACATTTCGACACATGCCTTTGGGAGACTTGCTGTTATGTTTTTCTACTTGTACACAGCTCTGCATGGTGTTTGGTGTGGGTAAATGCTTCTATCTACTGACCCTACCCCATAGGCCAGACTTATGCAGAATCCAGGTGATTGTTGCCACATGTACTACACAACCAGCACTTGCCAGAGTCCTGCAAGTCCCTCATTGATGCTGCATGTCTCCTGGCAGCTTCCCTGACCAGTTTTCAACATGTCTTTTTAATGTCTTGTTATCTGTTTTGGAAGGACATCTGGTTCTTTTCAACAGCACTGTTGTCCCATAATTAATCTACCTTTTGATGACTGTCTCCACTGTGTTCCATGGTATATGCAATGCTGTGGTAATTTTGTTGTACCCTACTCCTGAGTGATACCTTTCAAATATGAGATCCCTCTGATGCTTTGTAAGATGTGTGAAAGCCATGGCTGCTTCTGGTACAGGCAACTGAGCAAATATCATGAATACACCTCTCCAACAGTGGACCATTATTCGTTGTTACATTGAGCCCCTGTACTTGATGGCAGTTGTGTACCCAAGTAGAGTGAATGCTGTCAGTACATCACAAGCTGCTCCTACAGTATGTTATTTGGAGAGTGTGCACACATATGCATCCAGCGTATTGTAAGGTTTGTATACCTCATATTTGTTGGCCTAACATATTGTAAGTTAATTGTTCATGTTACAGTCACATTACAGGTTGGAAAAGGTGTGGAATGTAATATTGTGGTCTCTCATTATATATATCAGAAACACTTGGCATCTTGACAGGGGTGTGTACACTGTGGTATCCACTGTATAGGATTAATGATTCATACATGTCCCTACCATAGCCTATTTGCCCCCCCGTTGTGTTGGTCTCTGTCCAGACATCTTGCCCTGACAGGTTGTGAGGTATGTTGCAGGAATGTTACATTACCCTTCAGATAGGCCCCCATGGTGACCACTGTTATGCACTACAGTTAACACCATCACAAGTGAACATGGACATCAAGCAGTATGGCTATGTGTGTATTTGCAAAGTACAACAAAACAATTACATACTCACCAGTTACAGGGTGCTGTCCCAATTGTAGACCAGAGGGAGCTACATAGGTGTGGGAGAGAGGTACTGTCAGCAGACTCACATGTGGCCTTGGTACAGGGGGGAAACAGCATTTCTACACATTAACAGTACAACCCCCAATACTTTTAAATATGCTGCCCAGCACCATAGATGTGCACTTATGTGCATTACTAAACCCTAGTCGTCTTAGGTCAGAGTCTATCATCATGGCACAACTGCTATCTTATCTGATATATACATGTACATACTCTACAGATACAACCCCCAATACAACCCCCAATACTACAAAATATGCTGCCCATCACCATAGATGTGCACTTACGTGCATTACCAAACCCCGTCCACAACTACTATCTTATCTGACATCTGCATCTAGATACTCTACAGATACAACTATGTATGCTACAGTACTCTAGTAATGTGCACTAGGGCCTTACCTGCATGCTTCTTGTCCATTGTGTGGGGGGGGGCACCCACATCCACAATGCTGGATTTGGCATGCTGTGGTCTGCTTGCTGTGGGCGCCCCAAGGTTGGTGAGGAGCACCTTGGTGGGTGTCAGTGGGGCCTACATGGATGGGCTTCCACCTGTGGCTGAGCTTTCTCTGGCTACGGCAGCAGCCCTTCACCAGACATTACGTATGAGGTTGGTTGCACAATGCCAGACCTGCTCATAGGTTCTTGTGTACAGGCCAACATCATTTACCCTGTGGATTAGGTCATTCTACAGGGCTGTTTGCTCCAGCAGATGCTCCTGCCCATGGCCAAACATTACAGCATAGTTCTGGACAATGCTTTCCATGATTTTAGCTGTTTCAGCCTCTGATTAGGGTGGGTTTCTTGGGTACTTTTTCCCACCTGGAAGACATAAACAGTGAAACACATCATAGCATCTCATACAGTTGTCAACAGTATGAACAGAAATTGCACATCAAAAGTGGATATTTGTTGTCAATACTCACAACTACACCATACCCCTGTAATCTATCAGCACAATATTAGCTGGCATTGCTCTCCTGGGCCTGATGTGTCATATTTCCCCAGTAATGGACAGTTAATTGCATAAACCTCTATTCCCCATTCATTTCTGTGTACAGGGATGACAGTGGCCATCTTCCATGTGGATGGGGTGTGGATGTTGCTGAGGCTGTGTTTGACTTAAACTGTGTGATGGAATTGTGAGCACATGCCTGAGTTCATGTAGGAAGGAGACAGGGAAGTTATCAGGCCCCATGGAGACTTGCCATTGTTGCCTTTCAGTAGGCAATATGTACCTGCTCACCACTGATGAGGCGATGGATGTGGTTGATGTGCATATCTCCCTATATGGATGGGGGGACAGGGGGTGATGTTCACATCTAACCTGTCTGATGCAGGTTGCCTATAGCCATGGCATGTGTGTATGAGGTGTGATTTACCACCAGTACAGGGTGAATTGTGTGTTGCCTCTGAGACTGACAATATATGTGGAGACACCCTTGTGACTGGCCTTGGCAGTGTGGATATGTCTGATTTGTAGTCATAGTTAGCCTTACAGGGAGTCACCTGTGACCTTACATGCTTGTTCAGATATAAGTGGACATGCTTCCAAGTTGTTGCCTGCACCTATGTGGCCCTGTACAGCCAATATAGCAACCTATTATGTGGTTTGTGTATTGCTGCTGTCCACCAAAGATGATTACACTGCCCTGGTGGAGACGGGTTTTACAGCTCAGGTATTACTGAGTCCATACAGTTACAGTGGATATATAAGTGTACATACCCGTTACAATGCCTGGTCTTTGTGCTATCGTAACATGACACCACAATAACTCATTTCAAGCAATTCCCACCTTTAATGTGACCTATAGACTGTACAATTCCATTGAAAACATACCAATCTGTTATGGGAAAACATATGCAAATTAAAATCAGTACAATAAACTGGTTGCATGAATGTGCACACCCTTAAACAGATACTTTGTGGAAGCACCTGTTGAGCTAATGACAGCATTTAGTCATCTTGAGTTGGAGTCTGTCATCATGGCACATCTTTACTTGGTAATAGTTTCCCAGTCTTCCTTGCAACAGTGCTACAAATATATCAATTTGTGAAGACATCTCTTGTGCACACCCCTATTCAGGGCAACCTGCAGATTTTCTATTGGATGTAGGTCTGGCCACTGGCTGGAATATTCCCAAACTGTAGTTTTCATCTGGTGAAGCCATTTCTTTGTCGATTTGGATGTATGCTTGGGGTCATTGTCATGTTAACAGGTAAAATCCCTCTTCATCTTCAGCTTTCTAGCAGATGACTGAAGGTTTGGGGACAAAAATGATTGGTATTTGGAACTTTTTATAATTCCCTCCACCTTGACTGGAGGCCCAGTTCCAGTTTATGAAAAGCAACCTCATGGCATGATACTGCCACCACCATGGTTCACCGTTGGGATGGTGTTCTTTTGCTGATGCAAAGTGTTGTTTTGGGCCAAACATCCTTCTTGGAATTGTGGGCCAAAGTCCAAAAACACCACTCCATGAACCAACTCACCAAAAAAAAAAAAACTCACCAAAAAAAGAAAATACACACTGAACTGGAGAAACGCTCACCATCCACTTTTACTGTGTTCCTAGTACTTTGGCATCAAGCCTTCCAGGGAATAATCATACACAAGAATGGTGTACTCTATATACATTTCACTACATTCATTATTCAATTCAATTATACAATAATTGATCAATCAGGAAGTCAAGAAAATTAAAACCTAAAGTGCATTCTGAGCAGTAAAGTGCTTCAGAAACATTCAAAGTGCATCAAAACAAATAAAGTGCAACCCCTTACATTCCTATAGCATTTAACATTATAATTTAAGAAGTTAATACAATAGCACTTATGCATCTCTAGTTTAACTATACATCTCTACATTAACAAATACTAAAACATTTTGCCCTACAGTAGTTGATCAAGTAGTCAGTGAGTCAAGAAAATGTAAATCTAAAGTGCATCCTGAGCAACTAAAGTGCTTCAGAAACATTTAAAATGCATCAAAAAACTTTTAATATGCAACCCCTTAGATTCCTATTGCATTTAACTTAATAGTTTAAGAAGTTCATGCCAATGCACCTATACATCTTTAGATTAACAAATGCTTAAATATTTTACCCTATACATATAAATAAGCAGCGGTGGTGCAGCGGTAGCATTGTTGCCTCACAGCAAGAGGTTCTCCCGTTCGATTCTTGGCCAGAGTGCACTCTGTGTGGAATCTGCATGTCCTCCCTGTGGTCGTGTGGCATTCGAAAGACATGCGTCGAATGGGCGTGCCTTAGCTGAAGGTTGGGTGTCAAGCTGGCACCTCAGCACCCATAAAAAATCTACTGCCAATCATTAGCAGACTGGAGTTCTGCTGTGGTGACCCCTAACCAGGAAAAAGCCGAAAGAAGAAGAACAACCCTATACATATAAATCATTCATCCTATATGTCTATGCATTCATAAAATAATGCATACTGAAACATTTCATCCTATACATGTAAATCAAACTCCATATTAAGCCCACGGGGCCACAAAGTTCCAAAATTAATAATATATCTACTTTCCATCCTTAACAAAATGCACCCATATTCCATGCCTTGTACTGCATAAGGTTAGTTTGAAACAGAAAAATAAAATGCTAGTGTTACTATTGTGAACAGCGTGGAAATTTTGGGCCACATGATTAGTAAGCCTAACATGCCTCACATTCCCCAAATGCTCCATAATTCTTTTCACCATTCTTCTGGTTTGGCCTATATACCACTTTACAGGTAGACAATCACATCCAGTGGCATAAACAACTTCACTGGTACTGCAATTGTAAGATCCCAGGGCAATGAACTTCTTTCCATTAATCAAAGTACCTGAAACGTTCTTGACTTGTCACACACCTTGCACCTTCCACATCTAAAGTTGCTACTGTGTTAGAACCAATTTCCATCCTACGTACCCTACTGTTCAGTAATTCCTTCAGGTTGTGAAATCTACTATGAGAAAAAAACAACCCCGCCCTTGAAAATGTTGCCTACTTCCTCATCCTGCTGTATAATAGGCCAAAACCTGTGCACTAATGCCTTCAATGTAGCTGAAAAAGGGGAAAATTTGTTAACAAAAAATATATCATCCTTGCCCACTTTTATGATAATCTCCATGCCCATGATATATTGCATGACTCCATACACTCCGACCAGCAATTTGCTTTCTCACTTTTTCCTCAGCCCTATTTAACTCCTGGCTAGAATACCCTCTCTTCACCAACTTGCATCTAACAATGTTAAATTCCCCATCCAATGTGGTTCTGTCATGAACATTGTCACTAATGCGCTTGAATTCTTCATAAGGAAGAGACTCAAGTAAATGTTCTGGATGCATGCTGTCTGCACTCAAAAAATTATTAGCCGCTGTTTCCTTATAAAATGGTTTAAAAGACACTAGCTTGTCTTTATCCACAAAGAACTCCAAATCTAGAAACTGTATCTTATGTCTATGAGTTTGATAGGATACTGTGATGCCATACAGATTCGGATTTGCTTCCAATATGAACTGTTCAAAAAGACTAATCTCCCCTCTACATATAAAAAACAAATCAATATAGCGTTTGAAAACTATAACATTTTCCAAAAAATATGTATTCCTATAAACACAGCTCTCCTCAAAAAAACCCATAAAAATTATGGCATAAGATGGGACAAAAGATGCCCCCATAGCAGTTCCTGTTCTCTGTAGAAAAAAATTGTCCTCAAAACTAAATACATTGTGTGTCAGTGCAAACTCCAACAGCTGTAAAATATAACTTATTCTGGGACCTTCCCCCAATAGTCTGGCTACTGCTTCCAGACCCCACCGATGAGAAATGTTGGTATACAAGGACTTAACATCAACAGCTGCCCAGAAAAAAATCCTCTTGCCACTCAGTACCTCCCAAAGTGTCTGTGAGCTCTTTACCATTTCTAATGTGTGAAGGGGCTCACTTCAAATGCTCTTTCAATTGTGCATAAAATACCAACATTCTGGAGATATCCCCCCACCCCTGACAATATCTCCCAGGGGGATTTGTTAAGTCCTTTAGTACCGGGAATGGCATAAAACTTAGCCATTCTAGGATATTTTAAATGTAATTTTTTGACATCAGTGGTGGAAAAAAATCTCAGTCTCTCTCCCTTTTCAAGTAATTCCAGCAACAAATCATTATATGTATCCAGGACATTTGACTGCACCTGTTCATAAACACCAACTTCCTGCAGCAATTCCTTCACTCTAGACATTACCCAATTACCCCCCTTATCTGCCTGTACAAAAACATAATCTTTATTCAAGCTTCTTAACTGCCTTAATGCATTCTGTTCATGCTTTTTCAAGTTATGGGGCTTATAATGGTCATAAAACTTCTTATATTCAACTTGCAACTGTTTGTATAACACCTTCTCAAAATTTATTATGGCTGGGACAGTTCTTGGTGGATGAAAAATGCTAACATAAGAAACCTTAGGAATATTAAATTTTCCATAGCCAGTGTAATATGAAAAACCATCCCCAACACTGTCCCTATTATGTTCAAGCTGTTGTTCATAAGCAAAAATATCCACTAACTCATTTTCATGCAGTGACAAATCTAGCAATGGTTCCTCATCCTCATCATTACTGCACATTACATTACCATTTGCATTTTCTGAATTTGTTTTAGAAAAAAATGCCTTTAAATGTAGTTTGCGACAAAAAGCACATATTTCTAACATTATGTCTGCCAAGGCTGGAAAATATGTTGGCACAAATTTGATTCCTTTCAAAAGTAAACTATACATGTTATCATCCAACTGCAAATCTGCCAGATTAATAATATTTAACATTTCACTTTGACTCACTGAATGTGAACTATTTACATTATTCAAGACATACCTGTTATTATGTTCCTCATTACATGCAACAACAACATCATTAGTAATGTTAAGTCCAAAATGTCCAATTCTCTGATTTTCTTCATTTCTTCTGGTTCTGCCACCTCAGGTTGCACTTGCTTTTCAATTGCTGTGGGCTCTCTCTGACCACTGCTCTACTCACCCTGCTGGACACCTCCTTCACTCAATTCCTCAAACGAAACACTTTTCCTGCTGTTGATGCTGCTGCTTGTTTCTGTGGATGAAAAGGATGAATCTTGCGAACTCAGAGACCTCATAGCCATATTTTATAAGGTGGACCTGCAATGCCTAGGTTAACTCTGCCACTGAAAGATGAGGTTGTTCCTATAATCATGATCATATCTGTCCAGTTTACTGCATTTCCTTTCAAGTATTTCAGCCTCAGGTTTGACAACTCTCACATGAATGTCCTTCATTTTATTATTAAATACAGCAGTTGTAGTTTCCCCCTTAAGCTTGTCCTGCAGCTCCAAAATTGAATTTCTTACTTGTTCATGCAGTCTATTGTTACATTTGACAAGTACTTTAAGCCACCCTGAAGTACACTGTAAAGAGATATTCTTCCACTCCTCAAATAAATCAGCTTCAGAAAATTCAGAAGCTGGAAATTTGTCCACCCTTAAACCCCAAGGGGTTAAATTCAGGCTGATATATTTCTCCAGCAACCGGGTATCATAATATAAAGACACCTCCTTTACAAGCAAACATTCTAGTCTCTCCTACCTGGTTGCCTGCTGGTCTCCCAGTCCATTACAAGACCACAAATCAGAAGTAGCCACCTTCTCATCCTTTTCTCTCCACATTTCTTTACAGGAAAAAAAGGCAGTTACTGAATTGGACATGAAATTGGATATGTCTCCACCAACCGAAGCTTCAGTAACCAATATGCTCTCAGAAAACTCCAAAAACACCACTCCACGAACCAACTCACCAAAAAAAGAAAAAACACACGGAACAACTGGAGAAACGGTCACCATACACTTTGTCTGTGTTCCTAATACTTCGGCATCAAGCCTTCCAGGGAATAATCAGGCACAAGAATGGTGTACTTTATATACATTTCACTACATTTATTATTCAACTAAATTATACAATAATTAATCAATTAATCAGTGAGTCAAGAAAATTAAAATCTAAAGTGCATTCTGAGCAGTAAAGTGCTTCAGAAACATTCAAAGTGCAACAAAACATATAAAGTGCAACCCCTTACATTCCTATAGCATTTAACATTATAATTTAAGAAGTTAATACAATAGCACTTATGCATCTCTAGTTTAACTATACATCTCTACATTAACAAATACTAAAACATTTTGCCCTACAGTAGTTGATCAAGTAGTCAGTGAGTCAAGAAAATGTAAATCTAAAGTGCATCCTGAGCAACTAAAGTGCTTCAGAAACATTTAAAATGCATCAAAAAACTTTTAATATGCAACCCCTTAGATTCCTATTGCATTTAACTTAATAGTTTAAGAAGTTCATGCCAATGCACCTATACATCTTTAGATTAACAAATGCTTAAATATTTTACCCTATACATATAAATAAGCAGCGGTGGTGCAGCGGTAGCATTGTTGCCTCACAGCAAGAGGTTCTCCCGTTCGATTCTTGGCCAGAGTGCACTCTGTGTGGAATCTGCATGTCCTCCCTGTGGTCGTGTGGCATTCGAAGACATGCCGAATGGGCGTGCCTTAGCTGAAGGTTGGGTGTCAAGCTGGCACCTCAGCACCCATAAAAAATCTACTGCCAATCATTAGCAGACTGGAGTTCTGCTGTGGTGACCCCTAACCAGGAAAAAGCCGAAAGAAGAAGAACAACCCTATACATATAAATCATTCATCCTATATGTCTATGCATTCATAAAATAATGCATACTGAAACATTTCATCCTATACATGTAAATCAAACTCCATATTACAAAGTTCCAAAATTAATAATATATCTACTTTCCATCCTTAACAAAATGCACCCATATTCCATGCCTTGTACTGCATAAGGTTAGTTTGAAACAGAAAAATAAAATGCTAGTGTTACTATTGTGAACAGCGTGGAAATTTTGGGCCACATGATTAGTAAGCCTAACATGCCTCACATTCCCCAAATGCTCCATAATTCTTTTCACCATTCTTCTGGTTTGGCCTATATACCACTTTACAGGTAGACAATCACATCCAGTGGCATAAACAACTTCACTGGTACTGCAATTGTAAGATCCCAGGGCAATGAACTTCTTTCCATTAATCAAAGTACCTGAAACGTTCTTGACTTTGTCACACACCTTGCACCTTCCACATCTAAAGTTGCTACTGTGTTAGAACCAATTTCCATCCTACGTACTGTTCAGTAATTCCTTCAGGTTGTGAAATCTACTATGAGAAAAAAACAACCCCGCCCTTGAAAATGTTGCCTACTTCCTCATCCTGCTGTATAATAGGCCAAAACCTGTGCACTAATGCCTTCAATGTAGCTGAAAAAGGGGAACATTTGTTAACAAAAAATATATCATCCTTGCCCACTTTTATGATAATCTCCATGCCCATGATATATTGCATGACTCCATACAACCAGCAATTTGCTTTCTCACTTTTTCCGCAGCCCTATTTAACTCCTGGCTAGAATACCCTCTCTTCACCAACTTGCATCTAACAATGTTAAATTCCCCATCCAATGTGGTTCTGTCATGAACATTGTCACTAATGCGCTTGAATTCTTCATAAGGAAGAGACTCAAGTAAATGTTCTGGATGCATGCTGTCTGCACTCAAAAAATTATTAGCCGCTGTTTCCTTATAAAATGGTTTAAAAGACACTAGCTTGTCTTTATCCACAAAGAACTCCAAATCTAGAAACTGTATCTTATGTCTATGAGTTTGATAGGATACTGTGATGCCATACAGATTCGGATTTGCTTCCAATATGAACTGTTCAAAAAGACTAATCTCCCCTCTACATATAAAAAACAAATCAATATAGCTTTGAAAACTATAACATTTTCCAAAAATATGTATTCCTATAAACACAGCTCTCCTCAAAAAAACCCATAAAAATTATGGCATAAGATGGGGCAAAAGATGCCCCCATAGCAGTTCCTGTTCTCTGTAGAAAAAAATTGTCCTCAAAACTAAATACATTGTGTGTCAGTGCAAACTCCAACAGCTGTAAAATATAACTTATTCTGGGACCTTCCCCCAATAGTCTGGCTACTGCTTCCAGACCCCACCGATGAGAAATGTTGGTATACAAGGACTTAACATCAACAGCTGCCCAGAAAAAAATCCTCTTGCCACTCAGTACCTCCCAAAGTGTCTGTGAGCTCTTTACCATTTCTAATGTGTGAAGGGGCTCACTTCAAATGCTCTTTCAATTGTGCATAAAATACCAACATTCTGGAGATATCCCCCCACCCCTGACAATATCTCCCAGGGGGATTTGTTAAGTCCTTTAGTACCGGGAATGGCATAAAACTTAGCCATTCTAGGATATTTTAAATGTAATTTTTTGACATCAGTGGTGGAAAAAAATCTCAGTTTCTCTCCCTTTTCAAGTAATTCCAGCAACAAATCATTATATGTATCCAGGACATTTGACTGCAACTGTTCATAAACACCAACTTCCTGCAGCAATTCCTTCACTCTAGACATTACCCAATTACCCCCCTTATCTGCCTGTACAAAAACATAATCTTTATTCAAGCTTCTTAACTGCCTTAATGCATTCTGTTCATGCTTTTTCAAGTTATGGGGCTTATAATGGTCATAAAACTTCTTATATTCAACTTGCAACTGTTTGTATAACACCTTCTCAAAATTTATTATGGCTGGGACAGTTCTTGGTGGATGAAAAATGCTAACATAAGAAACCTTAGGAATATTAAATTTTCCATAGCCAGTGTAATATGAAAAACCATCCCCAACACTGTCCCTATTACGTTTAAGCTGTTGTTCATAAGCAAAAATATCCACTAACTCATTTTCATGCAGTGACAAATCTAGCAATGGTTCCTCATCCTCATCATTGCTGCACATTACATTACCATTTGCATTTTCTGAATTTGTTTTAGAAAAGAATGCCTTTAAATGTAGTTTGCGACAAAAAGCACATATTTCTAACATTATGTCTGCCAAGGCTGGAAAATATGTTGCCACAAATTTGATTCCTTTCAAAAGTAAACTATACATGTTATCATCCAACTGCAAATCTGCCAGATTAATAATATTTAACATTTCACTTTGACTCACTGAATGTGAACTATTTACATTATTCAAGACATACCTGTTATTATGTTCCTCATTACATGCAACAACAACATCATTAGTAATGTTAAGTCCAAAATGTCCAATTCTCTGATTTTCTTCATTTCTTCTGGTTCTGCCACCTCAGGTTGCACTTGCTTTTCAATTGCTGTGGGCTCTCTCTGACCACTGCTCTACTCACCCTGCTGGACACCTCCTTCACTCAATTCCTCAAACTTAACACTTTTCCTGCTGTTGATGCTGCTGCTTGCTTCTGTGGATGAAAAGGATGAATCTTGCAAACTCAGAGACCTCATAGCCATATTTTGTAAGGTGGACCTGCAATGCCTAGGTTAACTCTGCCACTGAAAGATGAGGTTGCTCCTATAATCATGATCATATCTGTCCAGTTTACTGCATTTCCTTTCAAGTATTTCAGCCTCAGGTTTGACAACTCTCACATGAATGTCCTTCATTTTATTATTAAATACGGCAGTTGTAGTTTCCCCCTTAAGCTTGTCCTGCAGCTCCAAAACTGAATTTCTTACTTGTTCATGCAGTCTATTGTTACATTTGACAAGTACTTTAAGCCACCCTGAAGTACACTGTAAAGAGATATTCTTCCACTCCTCAAATAAATCAGCTTCAGAAAATTCAGAAGCTGGAAATTTGTCCACCCTTAAACCCCAAGGGGTTAAATTCAGGCTGATATATTTCTCCAGCAACCGGGTATCATAATATAAAGACACCTCCTTTACAAGCAAACATTCTAGTCTCTCCTACCTGGTTGCCTGCTGGTCTCCCAGTCCATTACAAGACCACAAATCAGAAGTAGCCACCTTCTCATCCTTTTCTCTCCACATTTCTTTACAGGAAAAAAAGGCAGTTACTGAATTGGACATGAAATTGGATATGTCTCCACCAACCGAAGCTTCAGTAACCAACATGCTCTCAGAAAACTCCAAAAACACCACTCCACGAACCAACTCACCAAAAAAAGAAAAAACACACGGAACAACTGGAGAAACGGTCACCATACACTTTTTCTGTGTTCCTAGTACTTCGGCATCAAGCCTTCCAGGGAATAATCAGGCACAAGAATGGTGTACTTTATATACATTTCACTACATTTATTATTCAACTAAATTATACAATAATTAATCAATTAATCAGTGAGTCAAGAAAATTAAAATCTAAAGTGCATTTTGAGCAGTAAAGTGCTTCAGAAACATTCAAAGTGCAACAAAACATATAAAGTGCACCCCCTTACATTCATATTTCATTTAACATTATAATTTAAGAAGTTAATATAAAAGCAGTTATGCATCTCTAGATTAACAAATACTAAAACATTTTGCCCTACAATGGTTGATCAATTAATCAATGAGTCAAGAACATTTAAATCTAAAGTGCATCCTGAGCAATTAAAATGCTACAGAAACATTTAAAGTGCATCAAAAAACTTTTAAAATGCAAGTTCATACAAAAGCACTTATACATCTATAGATTAATAAATACTAATACATTTAGCTGTACAATAGTTGATCAATTAATCAGTAAGTCAAGAACATTTAAATCTAAAGTGCATCCTAAGCAATTAAAGTGCTTCAGAAATATTTAAAGTGCATCGACAAACTTTTAAAATGCAACCCCTTACATTCCCATTGCATTTAACTTAATAGTTTAAGAAGTTCATGCCAATGTACCTATACATCTTCAGATTAACAAATGCTTAAATATTTAAATATTTTACCCTATACATATAAATCATTCATCCTATATGTCTATGCATTTATAAAATAATGCATACTGAAACATTTCATCCTATACATGTAAATCTAACTCCATATTAAGCCCATGGGGCCACAAAGTTCCAAAATTAATAATATATCTACTTTCCATCCTTAACAAAATGCACCCATATTCCATGCCTTGTACTGCATAAGGTTTGTTTAAAACAGAAAAAAAAACTGCTAGTATTACCATTGTGAACAGCATGAAAATGCTGGGCCACAGGATTATTAAGCTTAACATGCCTCACATCCCCCAAATGCTCCATAATTCTTCTTTTCACCATTCTTCTGGTTTGGCCTATATACCACTTTGCAGGTAGACAATCAAATCCAATGGCATAAACAACCCCACTGGCACTTCAATTGTAAAATCCCAGGGCAATGAACTTCTTTCCATTAATCAAAGTACCTGAAATGTTCTTGACTTTGTCACACACCTTGCACCTTCCACATCTAAAGGTGCTACTGTGTTAGAACCAATTTCCATCCTACTTACCCTACTGTTCAATAATTCCTTCAGGTTGTGAAATCTACTATGAGAAAAAACAACCCTGCCCTTGTGGGCCAAAGGCTAAACCTTGGTGTCATCAAACCAGGACACATTGTCCAACATGATTTTGGGAGACTTGATGTACTGTTTGGCAATGTTTGTCCAGCCCAGGATGTTTTTCTGTGTAAGAAAAGGCTTCCATCTAGCAACCCTACCCCATAGGGCAGACACATGGGGAATACAGAAGATTGTTGTCACATGTGGTAAACACCCATACTTGGCAGGCATTCCTGCAGCTCATTCAGTGTTGCTATAGGTCCCCTGGCAGCCTCCATGGCCAGTTGTTGTCTTGTCATTTCATCCATTTTGGATGGATGTCCAGGTGTTTGCAGTGTCACTGTTGTCCCGTATCTTCTCCACTGTCTGATGACTGTCTGTACTGTATTCCATGGTATATCCAATGTTGTGGACACTTTCTACTCTTCTCCTGTCTGATACCTTTCCACAATGAGATCCCTTTGCTGCTTTGTAAGTTCTCTGCCAAACATGTCTTTTGCTGTAGCAGGCAACTGGGTAAATGTCAACTAAATCCTACTAGGACAGTTGAACATTATTTGGGGTTAATCAGAGTCTTGTTAATTGATGGCATGTGTATACCAAAAAGAGAACTCTGTGATTACTGCAAGAGGTGCATAAACCAAGTAGTGGTTTATGTGTGTGCACATATATGCAACCAACGTATAGTATGCTTTTTGTTTTATATTTTTTCCCCTAACAGATTTGTTTGTTTTTAGATAGAATTGTACAGGTTATGGGTCACATTCAAGGTGGGAAATACTTTGAAATAATTTTTTGTGGTCTCCTTTCTGTATTGTACACAAACCTGGCATTTCAACAGGAGTGTGTAAACTCTTGATATCCACTGTATGTAGGCGTTCATATAGCTGCTTGTGGTAGGCATGGACAGAGGGTCATAACACAGTTGCACACTTCTCCGATTACAAACTGATAATCATGCCTATTCTACTACCCATATCATTGTCATGGCAATGCAGCAACCAGTACCTGTAAACATTTATGTCTGTTGTATGCACTGAAACTGATATTACACACAAGTACAACATGCACAATTTATTTACATACATAGATAAGTAAGTTGATTGCACAGCAGGATTTGCTATTACAGTGCTAACCTGGAGGATGTTCCACATTCATAACTAGGCTATTATATTACAATGTCATTGTTAACAGACTTGACAATGGTTTGCCTAACATAACACAACTCTATGTGTAAGTGACTACAGATATCAGGCACACATGTGCTTATAACACTGTACAGTTGAATGGTATGAATTCACTATATCACATGCATTTCAACACACACTTCTACAACAGTACTTTACTATGCACATGATTTGTATAGGTCTCTTAGATTTACAAGACAAACATGTATATCATAGTTATATTCACAGGTAACATATGGATATGTACAACATCCCAGTAGCTGGCCTAGCAGTGGCACAGTCAGTGGTGTTTGCCAGACACTTCAGTAGTTGTCAAATGTCAGCTGTCTTTTCCTGGGGTGAGTCAGGGGCCTGAGCTGTGATCTATGTCACTGCAGACAGAACCACATGCTATGGTCATCTGTGCTATTCAGCAGTACATCAGTAAAGCAAGTCTTGTTGAAACATATTTCTTCAAACTCCTATTTTCCATTATTATAGACCACCTACTGCATTAAATTATATGCTTACTTGTTTCACATACCTTTTTTTTTGTAAAGTAGATTTGGTGATATACTCTTTCTGTGACTTTCAGTCAGTCAGTTTTGTTAGGTTGTACTCTTGTCTATGACAGAGCTGGTTTGAATAGGTAGCACCTTGACATTTGTAGGTAATGCTCATGACCGTGTGATGACCTGTGCACCAATTGGTGTCCCCCAGTTGCTAATTTCATGCAGAGCAGCTGTGTAGTTATTCCAATAGCCAATGTCAGGACAACACACTGCTATAATTGAGTACTTCATGTAGGTGTTGGGCCTTTACCTTCCCCTGTGAGGAAGACATCCTGGAGGTGTGTGAGCTAATACCTCTTACAACAAGACTTGTGGAGACAAGCCAACTAAATGGTGGAGAAGGTTCAAGACTTAGGGCAGAATGTGAGTATTGCTGTTATATGGTTTGAATACTGCTAGTTTCACAGGGTTTGTCTGAACATGCTACTTCTGCATGGGTTTCAGTCTGACAAAGTTCTGTGTCTGCATAGCTCTCAACTGTAGGGCTATCCATGTAATGGCCAGAGGTTTGCCTGTTATGTTTAGTCTCTTCCCCAGACAGGTGTTGTCCTTGGCAAATCAGTAGCATACTCTGGTGATTGCAATCAGTAAATGCTAACACCCATTTGTGTTTCTGCCTTCATATCCCTCAGAAAAGATATGTTACAACAAACCCTGTAACACCAGCAACTTTCTCAGTGTATAACAGCGATATTCCAAGTATGGCCATGTTTTTGGGCCTATGTCCCCCAATTACGTCAGGCTTTGCCCAGATGTCATGCAGTAATATGTTGATAGGTATGGTCTATCATTATTTAGCACTATCATTCCTGCTGAGGGCATGGTGCAGTGGTTAGTGTTGTCACCTCACAGCGAGAAGTTTTCCAGTTCAGTCCTCGGTTTTGACTTTTATTGACAGGTACTGACACTTTTATTGATATATGCCCTGTAAATCACTATTACTCTGCTAATGTTTCATTTATTCAGTATAAACCATACCATTTTTAAATACTGACAGGTGACATTCTACTCCTTTCTGTTTATTTGCTATGAATACTACAAGCTGGATTTGTACTCACCAGCCTCACAATGCAGCCTTAGCAGCCTGCTGGCATGGGTGTCCATGTTCACGGCCCACTCATTTGCAGCTGTACAGGAGATAGAGGAACATTTATGCATACCTATTCATCACATACACAGGTTGGACTTTGGAAAACATTTATTGATACTGATACTTACACATGTCTGGGATATTGCTCACCCATGCATCTTAGACACACTGGTCCAAGAGCTCCCTTTTCCTACACTTCAAGACACAAAGTGGTGCTGGACCTGCTCACCAGTCCAAGGCATGCCAGTGGCACTGGTGAGATCATGTGCGAGACAGTCCCAGGCCTCTTCTTTGTATTGGGAGCCATGGTACTTGTCCTGCAGCAGTCTCCCTTCATGGTCTTTTACTAGGAGTCCAACCATGATCCTGGACTCCTGAATGCCCAAATGCTGTGCCTTAAAGTGTACACCTTCACCAACACCAGCCATATTGCCTGCAGTGATGAGTTACAACTGGTTATGGGCTGTATTCCACCTGCGAGGTTTAAATAGGGTTGATTTCCCACACTTTGCCATGACTGGATGGTTTTGAATATGCTGAGCTAAGCTAAGCATCAGGCAAACCCACTTAGCTAAGATAAGCATTGCTTAGACATGGCAAGCACTGCTTACTAGTGCACAAATCCGCTTAGCTACGCTAATTATTTTTAAGCACACAAATTTAAGCAATGCTTACTCTGGCTAAGCATAGCTGAGCACAATTTAGCATTGTTCAGTTTTTATTTTATGGACTATCAGGATTGTGGGGTTGATTCCTTATTAATGACATCTTATGATATGTATGTTTCCCTTCCATAACATCCCCTATGTGCTTTCATTACATTATATTCTTTTGTGGCTATACTGTATGGGACACTTGTGTTTATATGGAGGTTTCACATCTGTACTACACTGACAACTCACATTTGGAACTGCTACACTACCCTGGTTAACAAATATATATTATTCACCACCTATTTATAAAAAAGATACTTTTAGTGCTGTTTTCACATATAAAAATGAATGGACTGCAGAGGGGCACAAACCATGAATGATCACATGCTAAGCAAACAGTCTACCCACTACACTATTGCACTTTGACTGTTTGGCTGTGTGTTTCTATTTAGCTCTTTTGGATGTTTCAGCTATGCTGTGCTATGCACAGCTGTGCAACATGCACACCTGCTCAGCTATGCTTAAACTTTATTGGGGACGGAGAAAAAATAAAATAAATATGAGTTTTATTTTTTTATATTGTAGGGGTATGCACATTGCTTTCTGCATCTTAGGGCAGGACATCTGGACAAGTACACTGTGCATAGGGTAATTGGTTTAAATGTTCCTCTCAGGAACATTCTTACTTATTTGGTATGCCAGCATGTACACTGGCATACCATTCTGGATATTACCTGTGCTGGACGATTGTGGCGGCTGTGCTTTACTGTGGTTTTTTTGTGTGTTTTGTCCACGGACACTGTTATGTTATGATAACAGTGTCTGCAGACACTATTAGTTGCTTTGGGATTGCCGTACAGCAATTCTAGAGTGCAGGGGGTGTGTGCACTGTGTGAGCAATGCTTGGACATGCCCCCTGCGATCATACGTGGATCATGTCTGTATAGAAAATACAGCAGCGTGCCTTCATTAATATGCAAGGTGCGTTACTGTTCTACATGGGCACGATCTGCTGCTTGCAGGAATAACACTATTCCTGCATGGAGTTTAATGAATCCAGGGTATTGTCTAAAAATACATGTTGATGCTAAATGTTCTATTCTATTAATTTTTAAGTGGATAGAGTAATATTAAAATACATTCCTGAATTTTGTGACTTTTCTTTTATTATTTTTGGCATTCCACTGAATTATTGAGCAAAGAAGTTGAGAGTTATAGTATCTGGTATTCTGCCAGCATTTATAAAACTCCATGAAAAAGTAAACCATCCCTGATGATTGAAAGCATCAGATATTGTTAAAATCCAAGGTTTGCACAGAGATCATTTACTCTGGACTGCTGATTCTCTAGAGCCTATCACACTCATGTTTATTATTAGCTTTATCCTAACAGGGTATTATGACAGACTTCTTCAGGTTAAAGAGCATAATTGAGAAATTTGTCTTCTTAATGTTTCCTCAACCAGCAGCAGCTTTTGTGGGGCCTCCACACAGTCAATGATAATTAAGGTGACCCCCCCTGCAACCACAAG
Source organism: Protopterus annectens (assembly GCF_019279795.1). Classification (NCBI taxonomy): domain Eukaryota; kingdom Metazoa; phylum Chordata; order Ceratodontiformes; family Protopteridae; genus Protopterus; species Protopterus annectens. The sequence goes on along the minus strand of NC_056733.1, from coordinate 575,708,649 downwards.
TATTTCAGGGGCCTAAAATTGGCTATATAGTTAGTTTTAATGGAGAAAATGTCCAACAGCAGGTTTTAACTAAGCCAGGGGCACTATGTCAGTGGTAAGATATTTATTGGAATTTTTATGCCTGTTACTAAAACACTGTTATTATGATGAAAAATATATTTTGAATTTTAAAGGAGATATAAATAAGAGATTTTACCCACCTGGGTTATTAAGTGTATAAGATTGCTGTACTAGCTTTTGTTGGTTTGACAGACATGTTACAAAAACTCAGTATAAGATAACTTGCTGTGGTTGGGGACCCCCCAAAAAACAGGGGGCCCCAATGACCACAGGGTTTGTTGGTGCCTATTGCCGGCTATGCATCATCCATTTCAGATGGAAGTTTTTTTGTATTAATCTTTCCATTATGCCAGCCATCCAGCCGTACAAGTAATGTCCATTTATACCCTGTCACTGGACCAAGGTCCATTCTTGGCATGACCATTATACAGGCAGCTATGAAGGGTGTTTCTGTTTTCTGACCTAACACCTTTCACAGCCACTGGTATGAGAAGTTGCTGCTCCTTCTCTCTTTTCTCTTCAGACATGAGTGCTCCTGCCTATGCTTATAAAGGCTGCCGCCTGGATGCAGCTTTGCAGATCCATGCACACATCCCTAGTCTTTACTGCTGCATGCCAAACCCCTTTCTTTCTAGTAGATATCAGGATTGCAGTGGACTGAACTACACCACCCACAGCATGGGTAAGCAGACATCAGTCACTCATTGTTACCTTCCATGGCCCAGTTTCTCTAATGCTCAAAATACTAAACAATCTTTGGTCATTTTAATTATGGTCAGAGCTTCATTGCTCTGTGCCACAAAGCCTGGCTAGTTGATAGACTATCTCTTCAGGACCAGACATTGATGTATAAGAAAACAGGTCCAATCAATGAGTAAATGGATGCTTTATACCACATCTCCCAATTCAAAGCAATGGTTATAAAATTATGCTATGGCGTCACCGAGTAGGCACTGGTGTAGGATTGTTTGCGCTATGGTGGTGACTCAGTAATGAGCCAACAGATTTCTGTATGATAAGTCCAATGAAATGTTTATGTTTGGTTCTCAAGCCACAACAGATGATAGGAAGTGCAATGATTTCCTTGTCTTAACCTTATATTCTTAAGTTAAGTAGTAATTCATTGCTATTAATGTAAGTAGTTTGTTTATGTTATGTTTCTTATTAAGTCATGTGCTAATTGTGGCATTAAAATTAGGGTTTGTATAACCATAAATAGTAATTATTTTAGATATGCTGCTATTTTGTTTTAGTTATGGACAAAAATTATGTTGTTAAAATGTTGCAAGTGAGTAAGTTGAAGTATAAACTAAAAACATATATAGATCTTTTGAGAATTTAAATACTTGGAATATTAAATACTTATTTTCCACTTCACCTATTAAAAATAATTTAGTATTAAATAATGAAAACTAGGGATGTTTAAAACAGCACAGACATCAGAGTTATGTGTATTAACATTATAGAGTCAGTGCAACTCGGTGTTACAGCATAATCATGGAATCTAGCACTGACTTGTTAATAACAAGCTATGTTGTCCATTAACTTAAGACCTATAATGTGAAAAACTTTAATTCAAGAAAATTAATATAGCTGTTGTTTACTATGGTACTATGAGCATTCAGAGCTTACACTTTTTTATGGTCAAATGCCAGAACTACTTTATTCTGAAATACAAATGAAATCTTTCCACTTAAAGCATAAAGAAACAGCAAAGGGCATAGCAATTACTTTTATAGTGTGGACTGACATTTGCTGTCAGCTGTTGTTGTATATCAGATACTATGAGCAAGTTCATTAGAGGAGGCCATTTTAAGTCACTTCAGACTTTGTGCATCAGACTTTCAGGTTTGTTTTGACGTTACCACAACTTGCTACTGCTTGGATAGTCTCATGTTTTTATTAATATGGCCCACAGTACCATATGATTGACATTTATGATTGACATTTATTAGTGTTTTTCTGTAAGAACTTCTGTGCTTACAAATCAAATTATACTAATTAAACTGAAACACTTTATATAATTTCTTGATTAAACAGTTAAATTACACAATTTACTTTGACATGCTGCAGAGATCATTTTTAGGTCTAGATAGATCATTGACATTTTCATAATTAAAGGTCATAGTTACTTACATTTGTTATACAGGTGATAAGATGAAATGATTAAGGAACCTTGATGTTCCCTGCATAAGTAATAATGCAGAAGGAGATTTCAGATCTAATGGGACAGCCTTTTTATGGAACTTGTGTCTTTGAGTTTATTTTTATAGTCCATGGAAGTAAAGGGCAAACCAGGACATATAACTAGTCATAATGGACATAGATCATAACTTTTTCGCATTACACTTTTAATCTGATCTCCTGTATTAAGAAATTCTAATACAGAATTATATTTGCACTATATTGCTGGAATACAGTTAATGTGTTTTGAAAATTAATGTTGCGGTCATTTTTTCTAAACACACTGTTTTTTTCTCTAAACTCTAAACCCTTTTCAGCTACAACCTAGAAAACAAGGGTAAGAGTAAATACAAGATATTTAGCCAGTTTTCAGTAGCCAGACAGTCAGCGTGTTTTTGGGAAGCGATATGAAGTAAAAATGCCTAGAGATAACATGCTAAGATTCAGGGGTGAGGGACACGTGTATTTCTTTCACAGATAGTAGAGAGGATGACCAAGCCTGTAAGGGAGGGATCTTAACCATTAAGGTCCTACAATGGTCATAATTGCACATAAAATGTTGGTCCAGCATGAAATGGACTGAATTCCTAATGGCTTATTTCCAGATATATTCCAAGCCTTCATCATAATTTTGTTTAATAAAAATTGCATCATCTTCTCACTGGCTGCAACACTTGATCCAGTATAAATGCTTAACTTAGCATTTATCTTTACACGGAGCACAGTATTTATGTACATTTGTATGTAATTTATAACGGCTGCCTCATAGGACTTTTGCTACAAAACATGTGGATATAACTTGCTGAGTTATTACTGAGAGACTGAGTTTAGTGAACAGAACTTTCCTGAAATATACAGGTTTTAAATATTTTTATGAATGACTGCAATGTTATGAAGCATTTAAACAATAGGTCATGAAAATGTTATTAATATCAATCTTGAGGGGTATGTGTATATTGGGGGTGGGGGTCAAAGCACTTGGAAAAGGTATTTGACTGTACATGAGTACTGTTATTCTACGCAACATATAACATTTTCATTGCCTCCTTAATTTTTTAAATTTTTTCTTATTTGTGTCCCTCATTTCTGACCACAAGCTGTACAGCTGTACTATTTTATCTCAAGTGTCCCTACTACTATCCCAAGGGTTGGGATTTATACAGTATGTCATTTCTAATAATGGTATTTTTTGTACTTATCTAATTATAGTAATATTATTGTGCAGTGTCATCATTCCTTCGGTGGCTACTTAGCAGACGAGTGTCTTGAACTTGCATAGTCATTGTATAAATGTATATGTATGTATATGTCTGCATGTTTACATGTGTTATAATATAAGAAACAAATATAATAGCTTCCTGAAATGTACACACTTTAAAATATATAGTAGTAGAGTAGGGTCAAAATACTGTAATAAGTAATACAGTAGTATGTCACATAAAAATAAAACTTTGGAATATCAACTCATCTTAAAACTGTAAATCTGTATATATGTACACACACACACACACACACACACACACACACACACTCATATATATACATACACACACACACACACACACACACACACACACATATATATATATATATATAGAGAGAGAGAGAGAGAGAGAGAGAGAGAGTTGTCTATCAAAGGTTCGTGACCAATACTGAAAGTGGTAATGTTGGCATAACAAAATCAACACTCACCCCACCAGAAACTCAAAATAACATAACAGACTAAATCCCAAATGTCTCTACTGCTCCAGAATCAGGAGCATGTGCTAACATGGGTCATGAAGGGGGGCAAGTTCAAGAGTTTGGATTATTGTGCTTTTAGAGTATTGAGTATAGCGATATTGTTATAGTGATGTTACCTGTTTCATTATGAGTCATGTCGATCATGTGATACAAAATCTACATACACACATATATATATATATATATATATATATATATATATATATATACATATATACATATATATATATATATATATATACACACACACACACACACACACACACACACACACACACACACACACACACACACACACACACATATATATGCATACTTAAAGTATATAGTGTATTTGATGTCTTACACAGAGCACTGTGTTAAGCACAGTGGTAGGTAACTAGGCCCAACTGAAATGAAGACTTCAGAATAGTGTAGATAAGAGGTCTGGTGTTGTTTCTATGAACATGTGAAGCCTTTAGTAATCACATCAAAAGGTTGTTCTTAAACAGCACATGAAATGCTGCCTTAGTAGGCTGCTAACAAGGGAAGGATACCAGCTCTAGCCACTTCTATTTTTGGGTTTACTTTATTGCAAAACTATTTGTCTAGTTCTGAGGAAATGCATACAGCATTTTCATAACATTAACTATATGCATAAAATCTTTCTTTCATTCTTTAGCCAGTTTCACTTATTCAGGGCTCCAGAGGGGTTGGAGCATATCTTGGCTCTTAATGGAATAAGGCAGAGAACTGCTGCTGTATGTAGGATAAATAAACAATCCCTGGGATTCAAGAAGCTCGGCACAAGGACAGTTTTAGCCTTGCACCGAGCGTCCTTACAACAGATGGTTCGGCAGCAGCATATGAATATGCATGAGGGTGCGCCTCTGCACCCTCAACGTGCACAGGAAACATGTGCGAGTGCAGGGGGCATGTACAAGTGCTCTACGGAGGTGTAAACATGCCCCGACAGTTGCATAACCTACTATGCCTACTAGCAGAGTCCATCTCTAATAGTAAGTCAGTAATTCAGTGTCGGTGGACACCGAAATGTATGCTAAGCATACAAAAGTGTCCACGAACAGTGAAATAAAATCAAAGTAGTAAACATACAAGCATGTAGCGGAATGTTGAGCCCTGTCCCTTGAACTTTCACAATTAGATTCCCCATGTCCCTATTATACATTTGAATTGCTGCAATATCGAAGGTGTAAGCAAAGCACAGCATGTTTGCATGTCGCAGCGCTCCGCCGAGCGTAGTTTACACATCAAATTCATTCAAATAGAGAAAAACATGCAGAATCAATGTAAATGTCAATAGTGTAGTGTTTAGAGCATCCACCTAATGAACAGGCATTCATAGTTCGTGCCCAACAATAGCACATATCATTTTCCATGTGGAATGAATGTCGTTTTGCTGTAAAACCGACATAAGAGTATCGCATGAGATATTTAACTAAATGTCATTCAATCAATGTGGCACTGTCATAATGAATAAGGCACTAGTAAGCAGGTGTAAGCACAAATAAGCAGCAGTAAACATATATAAGCAAGTCTGAGTGCGCTTGCGTGGGTCTAAGCGGTGCCCAGCATAGGAAATGTATATAAGTATGTGCAGATATATAATATATATATATATATATATATATATATATATATATATATATATATATATATATATATATATATATATATATATATATATATATATATATATATATATATATATATATATATATATATATATATATATATATATATATATATATATATATATATATATATATATATATATATATATATATATATATATATATAGATATATAGATATATATATATATATATATATATACATATATATATATATATATATATATATATATATATAAAATATATATATATATATATATATATATATATATATATATATATATATTTATCTATGAAGAAAGAATGATGTAACAATAAAGCATACACAAGGAATGAGAAGGGAATCAACAGCAAACCCAGTATTATATAGCGCTGTCAGCGTATGGCATATCAAGCCAGGCAGGAGTGAGCAAAGCACTGCTACTCACATCACAGGCAGGATATTACCAGTGGGAGTAACATTGTTGATCTGCGAAGTCTACTTTATACACAGAGGGTAGTCCCTGGTGGGACTAAACAAAAATTGATAGACTATCTGGCCATCCAACCATTACACAAGCAAGGGTAGGTATCTTCAAGGACTAAATGGTGAGAGAGCCTGAGAATACATGGGTTGGGACAACATACATGTAGGGCCCCTAATGCCGGGAGAGGGCAATGTATGGAGTTGTGTCATGGCTCCGCTAGCAACTGGCCAATGGATGGTATGCGTGTATGTTGAACTCAGATGGGGTGGAGGAACTATGGGTATGAAATTATGGATCCAGGTGTGCCAGGGTTGGATGGGCTGGTTCTAATTGGTCCACCCTGTGGAGGTCAGTGAGTTCGTTATAAGCATATATGCATACCCACATGCAGACATCTACATGTAGAAGTACATTCTCTGTAACACATTCATTCCATTTGCAGACATAAATAACATGAATGTGCCCTTACAAACCTTGACAGTAGATAGAAGATTAGGTTGTGCATAAGAGGGAAGATACGAAACTGCTAAAATGCAGAAGTGTGTACAATGTCCGAAGTCAGTGCTGTGCTGAAAAAAGTCAAATGTGAGGACTTTCCCACACATCAAATTATTCCTGTGATCTGCCTGCTATGGCAATGCCAATTGCTAAACCGGTCTATTTGTAAAAGAAATACACTGAACATGTACATAACTAGGCTCTTATGTGTAATGTGTGCGTTACCACATAGTCATACTTATTAATTTATTGTAGTGTCATGTTAACGGGAGTAAGGATGTAATGAAGTATAGAGTCTAATCTTGACATTTTTTTATTTTTTATTTTTTTTATTTATCATTTGTTGACCGGGAAAGTCCGACTAGGTTCCACAGAGCCTGTTTTCAGCGGAGGCCCGGGGAGAAATGCTCCAGATGCATAAGACATAAAGACTTAAAGACACATAAGACATAAAGACATGTGTGTCCATGTGGGACAATCCAAAATTGCGAATAGTGTTCTTTTGGTCGCTCATGTCACCAATGTTTGTGGACAAAAATTTGGGAGTTCTGAGGATACGTGGAGTGAGTCAACTGATGGGATGGGTCTACAGGAGTAGGGAGTGACCAATGTGTAGTGGTGTGGATACACCGCAAATTCAACTGTAGAATGGATGACTGCAGTGTTAGAGAGGCATTGGGGTGGGTGTTTGGGGAACCAGGAGCAATGTGTATATGGGTATATATGCAAATGAAGCAACACAGCAAAAGTGTATTGTTTAGAGCAACCACCTAACGAACAGACATTCCTGTTCTGAATCCCACTGCATCACATACCATTTACCATTGGTAATCTGTACATGAACATATTGCGACATCTCTCCGCTGTATAACCTGCAAAATAAAAATTAAAAGTGAACTGGAGTGAAGTGTCAGTATCATAATGAATAAGGCACTAGTAAGCAGGTTTAAGCATATATAAAAACCAGTAAGCGTGTGTAAGTACGTTAGCGCGGGGTATGCATTGCTTTACAGACACATATAAATATATATATATATATATATATATATATATATATATATATATATATATATATATATTTAAAATACATACATATATATATATATATATATATATATATATATATATATATATATATGTGTGTGTGTGTGTGTGTGTGTGTGTGTGTGTGCGTACATATACACAGATATACAGCTATGATAGGAAAAAGCACACAAGAATGACATATGTTCACAGGCTATGCCAATGAAAGTGAGGGGCCCAAGCAAGAAACATGAAACACATAGCATGACCTTCCACCTCCCCCAGCCGGACACGGGAAACATACACACAAACAATGTAAAGAGTCCACTGCTCCCCAGACCACAGCCAGGATGCAACCAGGTGGGTACACAGTGCACCCATGAAATCTAATCTAGGAACACAGACAGGAGTGTCCCTTGTGGGACACCCCAAAAATTGGCAAGACCAAAAGACGGTGGTAAACCAAACATTCTGGCTGGGGTGTATACATACCTGGAATACAAGGGTGGGAAAGCCTGATGACCCATGGGTCAAGACAATTGTATGAAATAGATCCCGTGAAGTGGAGAGCGAGCAGCGTGTAGTGGTGTGTTCAGAACCGACCAGGACCCAGGGTAAGGATGGGTGCTGTAGAGGAGGCATGGATGGGGGAACTATGGGTAGCTACTTATGGGTCTAGGTGTGCAGGGGGGGGGGTTTTGGC
>NC_056733.1:575626736-575699839 GCF_019279795.1 Protopterus annectens | reverse complement strand
TTTATTTTTTGGTGTCATGTGATGACATTGCTCATATACCATGTGGATGTTGTCTTGATGTGGGCATGTCTGTTTGCGTGTACTGGTGTCTTTACCTATCAGCACATGCTTGGATGTGTTCACATTAATGCAATTGACCTTAATGCTGTGTATATGTCACATATATAGTCATACATAGCCGTTAGGGACATGCCCTGTGATCCTGCAGACTTGTAAGCATGTATGTGTTTTGTCATATACATCTACATGGCACTGCACTGCTGTGTAACATCCTGCCATGTATTGCCTGTCTTGCATATGTGTTACACATGGGACAATAGCTAGCCTGATGGTATTTTCAGGGTTGGATATCAGCTATAGCATGTATGGTCATAGTGATCTAGTAGGCTATATGCCCTGGGCTATTTATGAGCCTAGGCAGACAGGTTAGCTAGCTGTAGGTAAGTTTCAGTGGCCAGTTCAAACAGTGCCACAGAACTGATCCACTGGGTTACTGATATATATGGCATGCAGTCATCACACCATGTCACAGAGAGGGGCGATGTGCAGTTTTGCTGGACAGGGATGCATAGTATGGCAAGAGTATGTTAAGTGCATGGGACAGAGATCTGCCAGGCATGTTGTGATCCTTGTACTAGAAAGGTGGATGTCCATGAAATATGTGTTTATTTGGGATCAGGATGTGCTAAGTGTAGCATGTCCAACACCTCTGGGTTGGATATGGCTTTATTCAGGGTAAACTGCATGCTACATAGTGCAGCTAGAGATTGGGAAGGGCAGTGTAGGCCATCTACACATGGGCAAAACCCCTTAAAGGAAATATGTGATTTATTATGGGTCACATGGGTGTTGAGTATGGCTGAGCAATTCTCTGTATTCCTGGATGGCACTCTGTCATGATTAGGGGTGCCACATACGACTGTCTGGTGTAGTGAAGTACCTATCAAAGGAAAGAGTACTGTCCAGCTGCATCCCATAGACACAGTTGCCATTAAGTTGACCGCTGCCTTGGTGGTAGTTCATGGGTACAGGGTTTGTAACATAGGGGATGACAATGCAATACTTAGCTGTCAGATTGTGGCCATACGTCACACACCACACATCTGGCACACTAAGGCCCTTCTGCATGTTGAATGCAGTACACATTGAGTCGACTATCGCTCCTAGTTCATAGTCATTTGCAAACATCAATAGGCTGATGCCTTCTGTGTTAGTCTGTGTGGTATAGATAACAAAGAGGGGGAGTACCAGAAATGAACCCTGTATTACTGTGGCTGGCACTGGTATGATGTGCATGTATTAGTAAGACACCTTCTGTAGTGTTGGTTCTAACAGCAGTCCAGTTGCCAACCAATCCTGTGACATAGGAATTTACACCTAGTTTACTGAGTGTAGCTGGAACACAGTATGGGTGATGGTGTCCTACGACCTGGCAAGGTCATGATATGCAGTGTGAATCAACCCTACTGTCATCTACATCTGTACTGAGTACATCAAATACGTTGATCACGGTTCATGGCCTTACAGACCAGACTCAGCAAGGTAGTTGTGCACTATTTCCCATTACCAATGGTGTCTCCCCCTTTGTGGAGTGTGATAACTGTTGCTGTGCACCATTCAGTGTATACACAGCCTGACATGGAACTATGATTGAACATGATGTGTATGTGGATAGCTGATTATTCTTACATTTGTGTAGGATACACTCTGGGATGTTGACAGGTCCCATGAAAGCTGTATGAATGGCTTTAGAGAGTGCAGCTTGTACCTGCATAGTTGTTGTTACAGGGGCCCTGTGTACATGGACATATTACTAAGTGTACCTGTTGGGGGGGTAGGTTGTAGTGGGCTTAGGCTCTATATGGATGAATGGGTGCTATTTTTGTAGGTGCAGTACTTTCCATGTCATAGTGCTGTGCAGCACAGCAGGTCTTATTGTTGCCATTACGATTAATGACACAGCTATAGAATGCTCTGTGCTTGGCCTCATAATATGTGGCTGATTAATTTCACAGTAGCTTTTTTGTGGTTTTATATGGTGTATCTGCATCTTACTGTGGCTGACCAGGGATCACCTCCACTCATGTGTGTTCACTCTTGCAACAGTTACTACTTTCTGTGGTACAGTTTACAGCATGGTACCGCCAGTTTATCTTCTTGTTTGTGTTGGGTTGAATCCTGGTTCTGTTTCAATGGACAATCACTGCACATATGTAACTGCTTAAGGTTCATTTGTGTAGGATTCAGCATTTCTACATACATTGCCCAGCTGCATGGGTGCCATGACAGTCACCACTCTGCTCTTAGGAAACATAACATTGGCATTGTAGACTGACTATGTGTAGCATACTGTTAGCCCTGTTTGTGTGACCACTGTGATCCAGGTCATTGGGGTCAATGGAATCCAACATGCATTGAGCGCAGGTGTTGGTACATGAGGAGTCTTCCCAGTTCATAATGGAATAGTTGAGAGTAGCCATTATTATGGTTCTGTCTCAGACCTAATCTTCCCCATTACAGCACATTATGACAGTTGGGAAATCCATGGCCTGGTGGGTGATTTGTCGCAAGGTGCAATTTGAATTCCACTTTGGCATAAAGGTAGTTGCTCAGCATAATGCATCTGAAGTTATGCAAGTGCAACTAGCGTGGGGGTGTACATATCCTTCAGGAATATGGACACACCTGCAGCCTGTGTGTTCCAATAAAGGATAATGGGCAAGAGGTGAGGTATGTGTTATTACATGGTCATGCAGGTGTGCTCTCGGGAGTGCTGAAACATATCTCAGCCACTGCACAGATATGTTCTCCATTTTAGGGATTGACATATGTGTGTCCATATAGTGTTTCTGACGTGCATCATTGTGTAGTGAGACCCACAGTTTATTGCTTGGCTGTCCCTGTAACAGCAGTGGACCTTCACTTGAACTTTGCATGATGAAGGCACTATAGGGGAAGCATGAGCCCTAGGCAGTATCCAGATTCCCAGGGGTAACAGGTGCAGGCCCTGTCTGGCAAAGCATCATGGTCTGTCAACCAAGTTATCCCAGGCAGACAGATACTGGATACCCTTTGACTTGCACCTCTACACTAGACAATTGTGGAATACAATCCTTTTGTCCCTGTATTGCAGTATGCTACCCAGGCCTTGGGACATACCTGCATGGGCTACAAGACCTGACAGTTTCTACTTGTGTTTCCATGCAATCCAAGCTACGGCATCACAGGTCCTGCACAATAACATGGAATATGCCAGAGCCATGTGTATAGTTCAAAAGGTGGTCTGGGTATATGGGTATGTGGCTAATCATGGCAGACAGGCAGCTGACAGTATGTATGCCCTCATATAGGTTGGTGTGTAATATAGTACTATTGTTTGCATTCACACATGAGTACTGTTGGGTATGTTTCCAGCCACGTGTTCTGAGGTGTGGCACAATTATGCAAACTATGTCATACAGTTTGTGTATTTCAGTGTCTGTCTCTTCCAGCTTGGGGGGGGGTGTCACTTGTTTGGCCAAATACTTAGAAGTGTCTGTGAATGTGTGTGATTTTTGGTAGTGTATGTGGGTGTCCTTACTGTGCTCTGGTAAGGGTATGTGTTGGTTGTGTTGATGAGATGCATGTATTAACCTACATCTCATGACTGTCCATTCCAGTCATAGCTGTAGACTGGGCTGCCTTCCAGCTTACCCCTGTAGCTGCATCCCAAACAATGTGTGGGGTGTGGTGTTAGGTGGGTTTTGAGTATACATGGCATAGAGATTACATTCCCGCAGGATGGCCACATACACAAAGCTGACATTAGTAAACACCAGTAGCTGACTAGTGGACAAGCCTGTATGAGCATTCAGTACTACAAGGACCAAGTACTGTATTTAGTTTATGTATTGCTTATGAAAATGTTTTAGACAATGATGCTCCCATGTAAATATTTGTGTTATGGACATGACAACACTGGCTATTACAGAAACATTGTAGCTACCTTTAGCAGCAATCCTCCTCTGAGGAGCACATCACATCCTGTTAGTTGATTACAGATGATGCAAGTGTCTACAGGTCTGTTTCCTTCTCTGGGTATATACTCACATATCCACCAGGACCATGAGCTCTGTTGGGCACAGACACCCATTCTCCAAACAGAGTCATGTATCAATAGACTCTGATGCACCACACCTCTAGCCTCACATAGACATACTAAACCAGCACTGGCAAAAAAATTCACATAAATACACAAAATCATACTCGGAGGCTCTAAATAAAAACCTGCAAAAGCATCACAGATCTCCAAAGCAGACACCCCAAAAACCTGCACCTCCCATCACAAACCAGACAACACAAAACACAAAATCAGTGTGCCGCACAATCACAGCCATTAAGGCGAAATAACATACCTAAGACACTAGTAATAGGTGACTCTATAGTCAGGCACACTGATGTCCCACTCATTAGGCTGGACAAGAAGAAGTTTACTGTTAGCTGCCTGTCAGGAGCCAGAATCCGTCACATAACACAAGCACTCAGGTCACTCCAGAACAAGTACAAATATGACTCTGTCATTGTTCATGTTGGTGTGAATGACCTGAAACGTACCTCCCTGGACTACATGAAAAGAGACATGGAAGAGCTCTCTAATCATGTAGCCCAGGTGGGTATGACCCTGGCCCTGAGTAGCTTCCTGCCCTCACCAAGAATGATACTGCAGTATAAAGAAAAAATATCAATTTCAACAACTGGCTAAGCTTCTGGTGTCATTCAAAGGGGATCCAGTGTCTATCAGCCTGGGACGACATGCTCAACAGGCCTCACTGCTTTGCAAGAGACGGCTTGCACCTGTCACCCCTTGGCTTTTGAATACTGGCAAAGGCTCTTGCTGTCCCCATAGTGTATTTTTTAGGCAAGGCTCAAAATTCAAACCCACCTCCGTAAACAGATCAAATAAAAAAATGAGGGTTCTGTTACTCAATGCCAGGAGTTTAAATCTCAAAATGCACACGCTCGAAGCACTCCTCAGTATGGAGAACGTTGACATCTGTGCAGTAACTGAAACCTGGTTCAAGGCTCCAAAGAGCACCCCAGCACTACTGGGCTACAACTCATACCACACATTTCGGCCACAGAACATGGACCGAAACACAAAAGGAGGGGGTGTATCCATATTCATCAAGGATACCTACACCTCCAGGTTAGTGGCACAGCATGATACCTCCGAGATTATCCATGTGCAACTAACATCAGGCAAATCTGCAATGCAAATTGTGGCCTGCTACAGATCACCCTCCATGACCCAATACCACCACTCCGCCTTTCTGGAGACACTGGAAAACATGAAGGTCCTACCGAATACCCTGATATTGGGCAATTTCAATTACCCTACCATTAACTGGGAAAACTACTCAAGTACAAACTCCCAGGTCCAGCACTTCCTGGAATTTATCAGCTCAAATGCCCTGGATCAGCTGGTAAACTCCCCTACCAGAGGTGAAAACATATTGGACCTGGTCATTACCAACATGGGCGACAGGTGTTCCACACCAGAGGTCAACCTGTCACTGGTTAGATCAGACCATAAACTAATCACTCTGGATGTCCACACCACACCACCACCTCCAACCAAGGAAACCACAGTGAAAAACGTTTCTATACCAAACTTCACCTTACTTAAGACAGAGGTGGTATGTTTCACAGCCCCCACACTAAAGGATAACAGTGTCCAAGATGCAGGAACCTTTACAAATGCACTCTATGAGCACCTACAAGGATGCATGGATTGTGCCATCCCTAGCAAAATCAAGACTCACTCCCCTAAGAGAAATAAACCAGTCTGGTGGACCCCTGCCATAAACAGGCTATACAAAAGAAGGAGGAAATTAGTTCAGAAAAAAAGCAAATCCAAAGAAGGAAAGACATCTCTGATCAGTATCAGTAAGAAACTAAGGTCCCTCATAAAATCCTCCAAGGCTAACTTCAAAAGAAGAATAGCCAAGGATTCAAAAGTTAACCACAAAGCCTTCTTTAGCTATGTCAAGAATCTAAGTGGCAACTCGCAGATATGCTCTGAGCTACTGCAAAATAGCACAAAATATACTGAGCCCACTGATATTGCCAACATCCTGGCAGATAGATTCAGTGCAAACTTCATCCTCCTCTCACCCCCAAAAGGGCCCACAACAATACCGGAAAAGTGTAGTGTCCTGGAAATCACAGACGCACAGGTGAAAACAGCCCTTTCAAAAGCCAAAAGCACAGCATCAATGGGGCCAGATGGTGTCCCAGGCTGCATCTTGCACGAACTACAGAACAAACTAACCCCCCACCTAAACACACTGTTCAACCTCAGCCTCTCCACAGGCTATATGTCCATTGAATGGCACACAGCAACAGATATTCTGCTCCACAAAGGAGGGGCCAAAACTGACCCTGGTAACTATCGCCTCATAAGTCTGACTAGCCTGGTCTGCAAGGCTATGGAGCGCATCATCATGGAACTCATTAACAAAGAAATTGGGAACCTCCAAACACTTGACCCGACCCAGTTCAGCTTTGTTAAGGGCAGATCATGCCTACTAAACCTGGTTGACTTCTTCGAGACAGTCACCAAGGCCATAGATGAGGGGAAGGTAGTTCACACAGCCTACCTTGACCTTGCTAAGGCTTTTTACACCATTCCCCACTCTGGAATTATAGAAAAACTCATTGTCTGAACATAAACCCCTACGTTACAAGATGGGTTGCCAACTGGCCTACAGACAGAACTCACAAGTTAAGAATAGCGGGCTCCAGGTCTGACTCTAAACCAGACACAAGTGGTGTCCCACAAGGCTTGGTACTGGGATCCCTACTGTTCGGCATGTACTTCTCAGAAGTGCATTCAAACACAGGAGGACTATGGCTAACCAAGTTCACTGATGACTGCAAACTGGGAGCCATAATTGACTCTCTGGCTGACATGGACATTTTCCAAAAGGGCCTTACTGAGATGGACACTTGGTGTCAAAGTCATGGTCACAAGCTAAATGCCAATAAATGCATAGTTATCCCATTTGGGAAAAACAAAACACCCATGAATTACCACATAGGTGGCAGCCCCCTTAATGCAGAAGAGGTAATAAGAGATATGGGGACCCAGGTAGATAGTAATCTCTCCTTTGACAATCATATTGCCAAAGTAGTTAGGAAATCCTTCTATGTAGCCCATCTAATTACTAAAGGGTTCGCATCTAGAAATAAAGAGGTTATAGTGCCCCTCTACTCGTCACTCATCAGACCGATCATAGAGTACAATGCCCTGTTTGGGATGTACCACACAAGACACTTTCAACAGCTGGAAAAACCACAAAAGTACCTTTCGAAGAGGATTACTGGTTTCAAACATATGTCCTATGCAGCCCGACTGGAAAAACTCCAGCTGTACTCAGTGGCATATCGCTTACTCAGAGGTGATCTCTGCCTGATTTACAAAGCCATGTCCAACTCAGAATTGATGGACATGCTCCACCTAAAGAAATCCAAGTCACTGCAAGCCATTCACTTTAGTGAGCTAAACCTCACCAAAAAAATAAATAGAACATGCTGGAGGGATAGATTCCTGTCACAGAGTCTCACCATGCTTTGGAACAAAATTTCTAACTACATTAGGCAGAGCCCCTCACTAACACTCTTCAAGAGAAACCTTGACAAGTGGATGGGTAACAGAAAATTCACCCCTGGGATCACTTCATTGGCTGTTCTTGACAGAGGCTCAGTTAATTAAACAATGGGGCGGCAAAAGCTGACACACTCTGGCTAGGCTTATAAATGCCCTCAAGCAGATAGCCTAGTACCCACCTATGAACCTATTAACCTATCAACATGATCAGGATATAATCAGATAGTATAAGCCATCATCTATGAAGCAGCTATTACACATGGGCAGCTGTCTCCTACATCTTACACTCCTACTGCAGATGTTATACTGGAGTTAAAGATGATATGCAACCTGTTTCATTACCAGTGCTGTGCACTACCTTACATACAGTATGTGTATGTGGCTGTTAGGTTGGCAATGAGAGGTTGGGCTACACAAACCTGGTAGTTCAACCAGTGTGTCTCTACTCTCAATATCCACTCTATGTAGGTGTGCACATAGCCATTTGGCCCAGCCCTGTAACAAGGGTCACTACACATTTGCATAACATGTACACATGCACAGATGTTATTGCTTTCAAATAATACTAGAGAGGTTTAGTCCTGTAACAAAGGTCACTACACATTTGCATAACATGTACACATGCACAGCTGTTATTGCTTGTAAACGATACTAGAGAGGTCCAGCCCTGTAATAAGGGTCACTACACATTTGCATAACATGTACACATGCACAGCTGTTATTGTTTGCAAACAATACTAGAGAGGTGGATATTACATGTGTTATGTTGATGGATAGTTACCTGGCTCTTCCAATTATCTTTGCTATCATGCTGCTAAACTGTCAGATGAATACAAATGATATGTATCCTGTTATTGAGTATTGTAATTGCCAATAGACATAACTACTGTTTGCATAACATAACAGAACTGCTATGTAGAATAAAATACAGATCTGCCTAAAATACTGTACATTACACAGTTATTGGCACAATATCCCACAATACACACCATATTTGCAAGTCAGCCCACCTTTAACATGTTCATCTTATTTATACACCCGTACATATGTCGACTGTTACAATATATTGACATACACTATCCCCTGTTATAGCACATACTTGTTAGACCAATCCTGACACTGATTGTGCCTGGAAGCGAATTGGTGAGTTCCAAGCCCATATCATCCCTTGTGGTGTATGCGGAGTTTGCCTTGTGACCTACAGCAGTACACACATAGAATACTAGAAACATTACCACTGCTCAACAATACATCGCTACATGATAGCTATTTCCACTATATGCATTGATTACACTGTAATTTTTACAGAACAGGTACTACATACACAGACATACTACATGCTATACATACCTTCTTAGTAATTGGAGGTGTTATTGACTAGTATAATACTCATTTTCGGTTCATTTTTCAGTGTTTTGTACTGCCCTACAGGTAGATGGTTTGAATGTGTGACAAGGCAAACTTTTATAGTTACAGATCAGTAACATGCTATCCCGATAACCAATTGGTGTTCCTAAGTAGCTAATTACATGCAAATCAGCTGTGCTGCTACTGCCTTAGCCAATAAAATGGCTACAGTGGAGTATAAATGAGTACTCCACTTGGGCATTGTTCCTTTGCCTTACTTGTGAGGAAGACAGCGTTGAAGTGTTGTTTGGAATCTATTGCAACAGCTGTAAGGAGATGAACAGTAATATATTGTGTGTAATACCTAGAGGATTTGGTCTAAATGTGAGTACTGCTCTTATATTTCTGAACATTGCTACTTGTGCAGGGTTTGTCTGTACCTAATACTTCTGCATATGTTTCAGTCTGGCCAGGTTGTTTGACCAGCTCAAGGCTGCATAGCTATGCATATAATGTTAGGGGGTTTACAGTGTGCTTACCAGACATATTTAGTTTGGCGTTACTGTGTATCATACTGTGCTGATAATCAATACTCAGTAACACTTCCTGATGTACGAACCTTTCAACCCTCTGAAACGGGATTAGTTCATACAAACCCTGTTACATCAGCAACTGTTCAGTTGTATAACAGAACCAATTTCACATAGGGCCACGTTAGTGTGCCTGTGTCCAGGTATGTTAAGGTTTCAGCAGATGTTGTACAGTAGTTGAATAATAGGTTATGGTATGACAGTATGTATTGATGTAATTATTTTGGTTGTGGGGTAGATGTTGGTGGGTGTACATATAACACGCAAGTGTGTAGGAACCCCTTTTATACAAAGTCTATATATGTGTGTGGGTGTTCTTTCCCTATGTGAACACCTATCCCTTAGTGAACTAATACTATAGTAATTGCAGGCTGATTCATTAAGGCACTGTTAAATGCTTCCTGTATAGCATGCAGGTACTGTTAGTCCTTGAATCCTTTTGGCAATACATTGGAATGTAATAAAGTTTTGCAAAATGAAAGCTGTGTATTTCTGTCATGGATATTTGCAGTCATTGCAGTTGTGTTGATGACTGTGTCCATAGAACATATTTGTAATAGTGTATTGGCATGTACTCTTCATATGATATGTTCATATTGTTTGGGGGGGGGCAGAATGTGTGATTGCTATGGTCCATGTTATACTCAGATATGACACTTCGGATGCTGTCTACAGACATGTATGTATGTGTATAAAAAAAAAAAAAAATATATATATATATATATACCCATATATATATAGATATATATGCGTGTGTGTGTGTGTGTGTGTGTGTGTGTGTGTGTGTGTGTGTGTGTGTATATATATATATATATATATATATATATATATATATATATATATATATATATATATATATATATATATATATATATATATATATATGTATGTATTATAGCATACGTTTATCTGTACCTCCATAGATGTGGAGATGTTTTTAACCTATCTATATATCTACATATATATATATGTAGACATGTATATATCGACATATCTCTATGTTTCTCTCTCTCTCTGTGTGTATATATATATATATATATATATATGAACATACACCTTTTATTGGGTACATGGCGGGTTGTCCTATTTCAACACATTCCTCCCTTTTGTGCTTTAACCTGTCTGCTTACACAACTGGGATAGATACATCCCAGGTAGCTTAGTGTTAGGTTACTCTGATGATGGAGTACATGGTTGCAGGTTCTACTCCTGGTATGTGTTATTATTTTACCTCTCAGAGTAAGCACCGGTAGGGAAAGTGTGAATAACGCACATTTACACAGTTGTAAGCAGGTTTGCCCATGGTCTGTGTGACATCAAGCAAAGTTTAAACCTGTGAAGCGCTTCTCCATTTACCGTGTTTCAGCATTGCTTACCATCATGCAAACCCATGGAAACCCACTTACAACTGCTTTAATCCAACTGTATTCAGGCCCTCAGAATAACCTAACAGCCATTGCAGGTCTTGAACCCGGGACCATGAACACCACAGTCACTGACTTTACCACTAAGGCATCTGAGGTATGTACAAATGTTATGGTGTTTAGAATATACATTGTACTACAGATATTCCTCACTACTGAAAACAAATGTTGACAGTCAGTTGGCGTACATATGTCTGATACATGTCAATGTTCATATGTTTGTGAAATTAGGTGTTGCAATGTGACATGACAGGGTGTATAATGAATGAGAAAGGTTCTTGTTTTGTGTCCTTTTTGTATTGTTCCCATACTCCATGTATACCCCTCCAGTTCACTTATTGGACATCCAACCCAGGCCCTCCTTGATGCATGATTGCATTACCCATCATTCCTCCCCCACCTCAATCTTCACATACACAACAACCACCCCTTCTATGGTGAATTATTTTAATATTAATTGTTATAATACCAGACCTGCATGTGTTTTGTGTACACTCCAATTCCTTTGGAGTGCTTCTGTGTCACGAAGTGTGTTCATAGATGTTTATATATACGGCTATTGATGTAACTATATATATATATATATATATATATATATATATATATATATATATATATATATATATATATATATATATATATATATGTGTGTGTGTGTGTGTGTGTGTGTGTGTGTACATGCAGACATCACTGGCGTATATATATATATATATATATATATATATATATATATATATATATATATATATATCATATTTATTTGTAACAGTAATACATATGTAGACTGGAATGTGTTGGTTCACAAACTACAGTACATTACAATGCACTGTACATATGTACACAAAGTGACTGTCCCATTTGTGATCATTACAGTGAAATCCATATGGAGTAAGGTGTAGTCTCAAGACAGTGACACATGTATACACCTCAGATGGCTTAGTGGTAAGTCCCATGACTATAGTGTGCATGGTCCAGAGTTCAACACCTGCGATGCTTTACAAATGTTTTTTACTCCAGAATAAGGCTCATTTAAGCAGTTGTAAGCATGTTTAAAAGTGTTTGTGTGACATTATAGCAGCGGTTAAACACAGTTAAACAAACTTTGTAACGTATAACCTGTGCACGCAAACATGGCCACATCCGCTAACTACTCCGGATATATACATGTCAGTGACGTAACATCTCACTATGTGCTGACATAACATTACATTCTCTGTTGACTGTACTCTTCTGCACACATGGGTTTATATGGGTGTTTCGAATGTTTATGATACAGACGATTAATACCTATATATGCAAGCTGTGGTTAAGGTATACTTTTGAACATGATAAACATCCCTGCATTTATGGGGATTGGAACCTTGAATGCACAGATACTATGCAGATGCTGTAACCATTACACTGTTGACATTAATGCTGCTTCCGCCTATTTCATATTTAGATGATTTCTATGTGTAAGCTAGGCTAAGCAAAGGGTGGAGGCCCCCAAACTCACTGAGCTTCACGTACTCTTGAAATACCAACATATAAGAAATGTACTATGAGACAATACATTACATTCCAAACTACATTAGGCATAGCCCCTCACTGAAACACTTCAAGGGAAACCTTGTTGTGTGAATGGATAACAGAATATATACCCCTGGGATCATGTGTCCCAGAACCATACAGCCAGGGGGTGGGGGAGCCTGTCCAGTTTGATAGCTGTGAGACCTGTTGGGGGAATTGAATGGTGTTGAATTGTCAAATTAACATGCCCTCTTTAGATCACTAAGTGCCCCTATCACCCTCCACAACCCCAGTCTTCAACAGGTTCCAGCAACTCTGCCTGGAATTGCTTCATTGGCTATGCTTGACAGAGGCTCAATTACTTCATCAATGGTGTGGGGAAAGCCAACACACTGTAGCTATGCTTCTAATTGCCTTTGGGCAGATAGGTAGTAGGCTATCTGTGAACCTCTAAAGTGCAGGCCATCAGAGCTATAATATGTGAATAAACAGACCTTCAGATCACAATATACAGTGAGAAATCACCATGTGTCAGGAAACAGTTAAGTACAGCAAGAACATACAGAACACTGATACTTAGTCACTCCAAAAGCCTATCGTGGAAGCTAGAAGACTTGTATAAGTTTAAGGCTTTCTATTGCTTACCAGTAGGTTACCTAACAGGAGAGATGAAAAACAAGCACAGATGGGGAACATGCATGGAACGATACCATATGGGCCTATGTGTCAGCCTTAGGCTTTGGAATACTGGATAAGGCTTTTGGCGCCCCATGGTGCCTTATTTAGGAGAGTCTTGAAGGTGAATACCAGCTCCGTAAATGGCACAATAGCAGATTCAATGAGGGTTATGCTACTCATCACCAGGGGTTGTGATCACAACATGCATGCACTCACAGCACTCCTCAGGATGGACAACATCAACATCTGTGCAGTAACTGAGATCTGTCTTAAGGCTCCTGAGAGCCCACCAGCACTACCAGACTACAACCCATACCACACATTTCAGCCACAGAACAGGGACTGACACAGACATGGAGGGGCTGTATCCATATTCATCAGGGATACCTACACCTCCAGGTTAGTGGGGCAGCATGATACCTCTGAGATCATCCATGTGCAGCTAACATCAGCCACAACTGCAATGTAAACTGTGGCCTGCTACGGATCACCCTCCATGACCCAGGACCACCACTCCATCTACCTGGAGACAGTGTAGAACATGACAGTTCTAATGCACACCCTGACATTGGTCGATGTCAACTACCATATCATTAACTGGGAAATTTACTCCGGTACTCACTTCCAGGCCCAGCTCTTCCTGAAATTTAACACCTCATATGCCCTGTATCAGGTGGTAACCTCCCTAATGTGGGGTGAAAACTACTAGAAGTGGTCATCACCAACATGGGCAACAGGTGCACCACAGCGGAGGTTAACCGGTCACTGGTTAGATCTGACCATGAACTATTCACTGTTTTCACACCCAAGCATCTCCCCCACCCACGGATACCACAGTATATACCTTTCCTACAGCTAAATTTACACTACTAGTGACAGGGGTGGGGAGTTTCACATCCCCCACACTAAGTGGAAACACTGCTCAAATACAGACAGATTTACAAATGCAGTCTATAAGCACATACACGGATGTATGGATCGTGCCATCACTAGTAAACCAAGACTCACTCCTCCTAGACAAGGACACCAGTCTGGTAGACCTCTGGAATACACAGGCTATACTACAGAAGTAGGACAGTGTTCCAGACAAACAGCAAATCCCACAAAGGGCAGACATCCATGACCACTATTAGTATGATACGTAGGTCCCTCATGACATCATCCAAGGCTAACATCAGCAGGAGAATATGCAAGGATTCGAAAGATAACCACAAAGCTTTCTTTGGCTATGTCAAGGATCTACGTGGTGACACACAGATTTGCACTCTGCCGGTGAAATATAGCAAAAAAATATGCTGACCCTACTGATATCGCCAACATCCTTGCAGATACATTCAGTGCATACTTCACCCCCTAAAGAGCCCACAACACTACCCGAAAGGTACAGTATCCCACACATCAGAGACACATAGGTGGAAATGACCCTCTCTAACAGCAGAACACAACATCAGTGGAGGCAGATATTGTCCCAGACTGCATCTTGCAAACTGTACAAGACAACTTGACCCCCCCACCTAATTAAGCTTTCCAACCTCAGCCTCTCACAGGTTACATGCCCATGCAATGGAGCGATGGAGCATGGAATTGGTTATTCCACACCATCAAGGTGGAATCACAACTGGCCATGGTAACAACCACCCCATAAGCTTGACTAGTCTGGTCTGCAATGGTATGGTTCGCATCCTCATGGCATTCATTAACAAAGACATTGGTAACCTCCGAACACGTGACCCAACCCAGGTCAGCTTGGTTGAGTGCAGTTCATGCCTACTGAACCTGTTTGATGTCCTACATGCAGTCATCAAGATGTTAGATGATGGGGGAGGTGGTTCACACATACTACCTGGACCTTGCCAAGGCTTTTGACACCATGCCCCACTCAGGTATTATTGATAAACACACCAGCCTGTACATACACCCATACATCACAGGTTGGCCAATGGGCTTACACACAGAACCCACATGGTACGACTAGCGGTCTCCAGGTCCAACTCTTGACCAGTCATGACTGGTGTCCCACAGGACACAGTCCTGGGAGCCCTACTATTTGGCATATATGTCTCAGAGGTACAGGCAAACACAGGTGGACTACAGCAGACCATGTTTGGCAATGACTGCGAACTGGGAGTCATGACTGATAGTCCAGTTGACACAGACATTCCTCAAGGGGCCTCACAGACAACGTCATAGGGTGTCAATGTCACAGCCTCCAGCTAAGTGCCACTAACTGCATGGTCATTCCATTGTGGAATTGGCACACATATATTAACACATAAGTGGCAGTCACTGTAATGGGATATCTGCGGACTAAGATAGATAGTGATGTCCCCTTTGACAATCATATGTAGTTAGGACATCCTTCTATGTAGGCCATCTGATTACTAAAGGATTCCCATCTAGACATACTGGGGTTATAGTGCCCCTTTACTCATCACTCATCAGTCCCATCACAGGGTATAATGACCCATGTGGGATGTACCTCAGGAGACACTTACAACAGCTGGGAGGTCCATGAACGTACCTCACCAAGGGGAATACTGGCCTCCAACATATGGCCTATGCAGCCAGACTGAATACACTCCTGCTTTACTCAGTGGCATCTCGTTTACCCAGAGATGATCTCCACTGGCCAACACAGCCATGTCGAACTCAGGCTTGATGGATATGCTCCACCTATGGGAATCCATGTCACAGTGAGCCACACACTGTAATGAGCTGAAACTTGTCACAACAATAACTGAAAGATGCTGGAGGGACAGATTCCTGTCACAGACACTCCTCATACTTGGGAACAACATCCCTAACTACATTATACAGAGCCCCTCACTAACACCCTGTAAGAGAAACCTTGAAGAGTGGATGGGGAACAGTGGATGCACCCCAGGGATCCCACCAATGGCTCTGTTCCACAGAGGGACAGTTAATGAATCAATGGGGTGGTAAAAGCTGACACATTTTGGCTGGGCTTATGAATGGTCTCTGGCAGTTGGCCAAGTACCTACCTATGAATCTGTACATACAGTATCTGCATATGCTGATAGCTTAATTTTCTGTTCAGGTGTTGACTTAACTTGTGCCAATGGCAGTTGTGTGTGCAATAGTTGAGGGCTGCCTATGTTGGATGCACACAGTAGACTGCCTATACATGACAATTTACAGCTAGTCTTGTTTATGCCTTCCATTTTTACTATTCATTTCCTATTTGCCTACACTGTCAGTGTGTGTGCTATATGTTCCCTCTTTGCCAAGGCATGGTCATACTGGGCACGCCTCTATCTGCCTACTGGGGCTGGCTCAGGGTGTTCGTGGTTTGAGTACGTCTGTGCCTGTAAGGCCCTTGGCAATGGTTGTGGGCTGTGAGGGCCTTCACCATTCTGTCCCTGCTGCAGCTGTTTCCACAGGACCATATTGTGTAGCATGGCACACACTATGAAGATGTGGACACATGTGCCTAGAGAGTACTACAAGGCTCCATCAGATATGTCCAAGCAACGGAACCATGATTTCAGCATCCCAAACACATGCTCTATGATGATTCTGGTTTGTGCATGTGCCTCATTATGGTGTGCCTGCATGGGTGTGTGTGCATTTCTGATGGGAGTCATCATCCATGGTTCCAGTGCATAGCCAGCATCCCCCACCAGTTGGCCATTTGGGATGTCCCCCTGGCAAATAATTGATACAGCAGTGAGGCATGCCAGATGTGGGAGTTACGATAGCTTCCAGGGCTGCCAGCTCACACATCCATGATAATGCCCTGGGCATTGCACACGACCTGGCAGTTGATGGAGGGGTATCCCTTGTGGTTTATGTAGTGCCTACCCTGCTCAACTGGTGGTGACTTGATGTGTATGTGTGTGCAGTCTATTGCACCCAGTACCTCAGGTTATTCTGCCTCATGGTGGAAGAGATGCATATTGCTGGCCAACTCCTCCTGCATTCAGGGGAAGTATATGTGCTCATTGGCATGTGGTAACATGGCATCCAGGAACTGGTGTCGTACCCTGGATGCTGATGCCTGTGAGATCCCCATGATATCCCCAGTTGGTCTTTGAAAGGTACCTGTAGCTAGTATTCACAGGCTTACACATATCTTTGTAGCCAGTGGGATGGGTTCGCCTCTGTTTGTTCTGGCTTTTTATGTGTGGCCGGCACAGCTCCACAAGTTGCTGTAGAATGTTCCTGTCCACCCTGTAATGCTCTACTATCTTCAGATCATGTAGCCCCCGGTAGGTTACCCTGGGTCTGAACACTCTCCTCCTCCTCTGGTGCCTGAGGTAGTCGTGTGCATCATCCTCCACACCACCTTCAGTCTCCAACGCATGCTGGTGGATCAAAGCTATTGCAGCCCCTAACATGTACATAATAAAAGTTCCCTGTCTGTATACACCACTGGTGCAGTGTGTATGGGAATACACAAATGTGTGTGAGGTGCTTTCACACTTTATACTATTATGCTATTGATGCTGCTGATGTCAGTGGATGTGTATGAGCTATTCCAGCTGCAGCGTGTCTTAATTATGGGTTTTGCAATGAGTCCTGCAAGCGTGGGGCCTTTACTGTGCAGATCTACTTGCCTGCCTTGATTAATCTGTTGCCCTTTAATTCACTTTTAAACCTGGATCCCCTCCCATTATCAGGCATGCATTCACCTTACGTCTTTCTTGTTTTGTACTTTCCCTACCCAGTCAGGGCAAAATGTGCCTTGTAGCTGATATACTGCAAATCGACTTTGTTCTGCTTTGACACTTTACTGTTTTCTTTGCAGTACAGCCCCTCCCCTTTCCTGTTCTGCAGGTAGTTGCTTGCAGCCTTGTTAGCTGTTGCCAATGGCCCACTGTAGGCTCCTAGGTGTTAGTCATCTGTACTCCAATTTCACTGCTGCAGCGTTTCCTTCTTTCTTTCCTATATCCTTCCTGTTTCAGCTGCAGTGCATGCTGCACAAACCCATTTACCGGGTTTACGCACATTTTCATCTCCGTTCACATGCATACTTAGTTACCTTGTGTACTCTCAGCTAAGCATAGCTATGGCCAATTTGACACACCCCTATCCTGCAGCTTTGCCTAGCTAGGGACAAACCTGTTTAGCAATGCTGCAATGTGTTTACAGCAATGGTGACACACCCCTCTCTTGATGTCATCTTTATCTCAAGGGCACACCTTGGTGTTATAACTCTATGCTATGAGGTGCATCCTTACACCAGTGGGGAATTTACGATTCACTATTACTCTTCTCATTTGCATGGCATTGCCAACTAATTCCTAGCTACTGCGCATAACACTGTCACTGCCACTTAGCAACCCTTGCACCATAGTATGGTGTAGCATGCCTGCTATTGACTATTATGGGGAAATCATGATATGTGTTTCATTGTGGTTTTATTCTATATTTGTATATATTCCTTGCGATCCCCTTTGTGCACCACTGCCCTGCACTTCCACGTCCCGGTAGTGCGACTATATATATTAAATGTTAATTTTATATTTTGTACATTTTTTTTTTGCCAATAGCTATATATTTAGCCATTGGCATATATTAACAATATAATACATGTATTTGGTCGGCTGTCATGGCTTCGATTTTATGTTTGCAAAAATGTAAACCGTTTTCTATGGTTTACATTTCTGCATGCTTACACTACGCCTCCATCACTTTCTGAATTGCTACATACCTTCATTTGCATGCTACACTGCTGCACATGGGGTAATTAGCATACAGGGCTTGGGAGTTCTGCAGGCGTAGCATACGCAGGTAGTGCACTTGGAAACAGCTTGTACCTGAATCACTCTGCAGCCATATTTGGTGTTAGAACACCGACGCTATGCCTGCACCTGGCGCAAGCTTCATGAATCCCGGGGAATATGTACAGACATATTGCATGATATTCAAAGGGTCTTCATTCCTCTCACTGTTATGTCTTTGGGATGGTGGGAGAAACCAGCATCCCTAGTGAGAAATCCACAGGGACAGAAGGAGGAAATGCAGTTGCGACACAGAAAAAACCAGGCTAAGGACTGAACTAATGAACCAAGCACTTGCTTTAAAATGCTAACCAATGCATTCCTGAGGCACTCATATACAACTCTGTAAGTCCATTTTCTTTCTTTTCTGCATCATCCTATGGCTTTCTATCTAGTTCATTGCCAGGGCTGGCAAGCCACCACTTTTATCAGCTAGACTATCTCAGGAAGGGCTGGGGCTGACAAAGAACCTAAGAGATTAATTTGTTTCTGGACATTTGGATTTGACATGGGGAGTTCTTATTTTATGCTCTACTCTTTTACTTCCCCGTCTCTTGGTTCCCAATGGCATGATTGAGAGGCAGATGTGCAGTGGGGATATGTGGCATATCATCCCACCTCTGTGGCAGCTCATCCTTGTCCCTATCTTATTCTTCCATTTGGCCTATGCCTCATGGCCTCCACCAGAGATCATTACAGGAGACACCAACTGAACCACCCACCCACAGGGATGGTTAACACCCACCCCTCCATGCCACTCCATCAGACACCCAAGCTGCTAATTGAACCTGGATCACCTGGGCTGTAGTCATGGCTTCATTTTTCTATACCACTGGGGTGGCTAAATGCATTTTTTTTCTTAGGATTGAAAACTTGACTAACTGGCTCTGTGACAACTGGTTTCATTGTTTTTTTTTTTCTATAGATATTCATATGGCATGTGTTTCTTACTTTTTTTAAGCACACTCATTTTGTTATATAATATTTTCCCCATTTGCCACATGCTGTAACTTTATGTAATTTAATGTGACCAATTTGATATTTTGGTTATTTACAAAAAGAATATTGACTTTGTCCATTGCTGAAGTGATTCTGTGAAAACACATTGCGTTAAGTCCTGCAGAGGTGTTCTTTTGTACTGTTTCTCCCCCTATCATGGCATTCTGTAGAATCTGTTGGAATACACTGTTTGTCACCTACATTTATCTAATTTGTGACATCTGTCATGTTTCATTATATTGGCACCGATTAATTTTTATCTTTTAAAGTTTTGCAACTAACAGTTAATTTTCAAAAAACAGTCTTTATAACAAGTTTGCATAACACTTCTTTGTCAAAATCCAATGCATATCAGGCATCTGTAAAATCTTTTAGAAAAGCACAAATGTGCCCTGTATGTCCTGGCAAACAGTCCCTAACATCATCTTCCCCTGCTGAATCAGAATTATTGAAGTCATACAGTACAAGAGCCGATTTCTCCCTATAAGAGGAAGTTTGTCCTTTGTTCAGAAACTCCTTTCTAAAGGCAAAGGTACAGGAGCTGATCATATTGGCAATATACTCACTAGATACCTCTCTTAGGGATCTAATCATCAGGAGTAGCAGAGGTTTTGCATCATGAGTGTGAAGGAAAGAGGAAAGTCTTCCTCTGTCCTCTTTCCAGGGAGTACACCTGTCCAAATGAGCATATGCAGACACATAACTATACTAAACATGCTGGATAAAATTTAGAATGTGCAGTACATCAACAAATATTCCAATATACTGAATTTAATTATATTCTTGGTCTACACATGGATTCATAAAGATTTTATCTGTTAATGAATCTGTGAAGGACTACATAAGGGGTAGGTGGTATCTCACTTTGTTAGGATTTTTAATATCAACAATAATAAGTATCTTAGAACCAAGCTGACTGTAATTGCCCTGCAAAATAATGTAGTAAATTGTTTTATTAGTTATCTAAAAGACAGTTCTAACAGGCAGGAACTACTAGGCAAAGCTGACGCCACATTAAATGGAGCTCATTTTTCTTAAAGGGCTTCACAGAAGGATCCGGTGATGCTCCATCATTTTGTCTCTCTTTCTCTATTTTGAATTTATGATGTCTATCTATACATTATGGTTACCATGTTGTAGATCATTACGTGGATGATAACATCTTGTTATGTAAGGGGGGGTGGTATTCCATTACTAAGTAGTAACTTCACGCTGGTTTTATCCAACCAAAAACCTGACTAAATTGCACATTTAACCAATTCATTTTTGAACAGCAGGAAGCTAACTCCATTTGCTTCCTGAAGTGTTTTAAGCCAATAATCCCATTGGTTTCCAACTGTTTTTCTCTTAAATTGTCTGTTAAGAACAAATTTTGTACAATTTATAGTCTCTCATAATTGACTTCATTTGAAAAAAAAACATGAAAGCATAATAGATGATGGACTATGTTATGATATATGTTAGTATAAAAAGGGGGTGTGATAAGACTGAAATTATTAAAGAAGAATGATATATTTGTCAAAACTAACATTATAATGATCAAACAGATATTTATATGGGTGTAAGTATGTAAAAAAGACCTCAGGTATCACGGATGACTTATTTATCTGTTCAGGAAAATTCCAGTGATGTATGGAAATGTGGTGTACCACACAGTTTACTACTATATTTTTCAAAAGGCAGCAGATTGGGAATGGGTTAGTCGAAATGCAGTTTTCCAGGAGGCAGAATGCTGAACCAGATAACACTGAATATACTACAGTGAATGGGTAATGTACTTTAATTATCTGAGTTTGGACTTGTGAGTGGAGATCGTGGTTCAGTGAGGAACAGGGAATTAACCCATTTCCTTACCGCAGTGTGATCTTGGAGGTGGTATATATAATTTGCTGGGGGTGTGGGCCCCCACAGTTTGGTGCAGGGGGGGTTGCCCCCCCCTGCGATATAGTGAAGTAAATGTACTGATCACTGTACAGTGCAATGGTACGCTAGGGTGCATCGCATGGGTGACTGACATCACCTCCTGCTTTGTTGAAGATATCGAACTACGGGTGTTAATGTATTCAGTTTTGACTTGGCTGCTTTATCAATGATCTGTATTTGGCATTTCAGGTCGACATTGTGACTGGTCGACCAATGCAGTTTTGAAAATACAATAGTAAACCATACCACACAGCTGTTTTGTGATATTGTACAATAAATACAAATTATGCCTATCATGTTTTTACAATTTTTCAAAATAGCCATATTAATCTATAAAACCATGAATGTTTGCTTGAAAGTATGTGTGGCAAAACTGTGTTCTTTAATAGTATGTACAAGATGGCTGCATTTGCTTGACTGCACAGCTTTTACAGTATTAATACACACAGGAAAATATAGTTAGTGTTCATAACCACTTTACACAACAAAAATGTCTCTGGATGCCATATTGCACACTTAGTTTTAATGCCAATTTTTACCTAACTCCAACTACTTGTTTATGATCCCTCAGCATGATACTATCATATCTATTTACTGCATAATTTAAATATGGACATCTCACATTTTTATAACATTTTGTATATGCCTCAGTCCTGTACATCTGCGACTGTTTTATTTTGCATTCCTAGTAAATCATGTCAGCTTGTAGATGGCTAATGTGTGATATACCATTCATTATATATTGGGTTCAGTATTAAATATTGGTAGTAGTAATGCAATGTACATCATGCAAATACTTGTATCTCTAACTGTGTTTGGCCTACTTAATTGCATGTAGTATACTTTTTCTAACACCCCTTGCTTGTATAGCCCCCCAGAGTTATAGTATTGAACTTTATTTTGTTTTATTAATGTAAGTGTGAAAACATTCCATATTATTCACAATCTTTTTTCAGACTAAAGCCCTGTACATCCCACTGTGATGTTTTCACTTTGGATACCTAACATATCTGTCAGCTTGCAGGTGTCACCTTGCTTCCTCGTGTATAGCCTACTATTCATTAGATATTAATGTGAAAATTAAAATAATGTTAATATTTGACAGAGCACATCTAATAGGATTCATAGAAGTTTCAAGGCTATTTAGGGAAATAACTATGTATGCCATGAAAATGCCCAGCTCAAACATTACCTCCATTCTCAAAGACAAAGGAACCAGTTAGTACTGAAATGATTCTGAGACCTCCCATCAGGCCATTTTAATTTTAAGGGCACTACAGAATCACATTGTTTACCATGCAGAGGACATTTATTGCAGAGAAGGGGGAGCACTAGGTGAGGAATCCATCTCTCCATCGTATTCTGTTTATCTGATGAAGAAGGTACAGGTCTTTAATTCTAGTGTTAACTGAGATACTTCTCCTACTGAGATTTAAGAGGTTTGGGACCACTGGATCTCTAATGGTATAGCAAGAAAGGCATTGCACACCTCTCAGAAGTCTGTAAGACATAGATTACAGGGGCATGGCTTTCAGTTTCTCCTGATAACTAAGGTTCTTAAAGCCAGAGATCTTTGTTTTAGGAATATCCAGGCCTTTTAGAGATATTCTATGAGATTTACATATTTATTTATTTAGTCTTTTGTTAACGGGGGTTTGTCACACTAAGCAAGAGGCCTCTTTTCAGAGGAGATCCTGGGTGGAATTTGTACTATTAGAGAAAATGTGGCCAAGGCTTGGAGTAATTTCTCCCTGCTCTTTTCCGTAGTGCTTAATGGGCTGTTGTGTCACTTATGACATCATGTGCATAGATTAAGTTAGAAGCCATGCAAAAGCTGTTTGTTCTTGTACCTTTGGTGATTTGTTAGCATAACCCTGTTATAATATTGTACCATCATTCATTTACTGAATGCAGATAATGCATTTGTGGCATACTTCTCAGCTTCATCCCTTGTGAATTCTGGGAAAACGTTAAACAAGGGAGGCAAAAATGTCTCAAGTGAAGGACAATTGTTAAATATTACTCTAATTTACTCAAAATGTTACTACAATAATAGTTTTTTCCATCAACATGCATTTTTTAACAATATGAAGTATGAAAATGTAAAGTCTGGCATTATTAGCTGACAGTAATCAACAGTGATTGACCAAAAAAAAATATTTATATATATATATATATATATATATATATATATAATATTTTTTTTTTACTTTATAATCTCGAAATACTGAAATATCGAATTTCAGTATCTCGAGACTATAAAGCCGAAAAATCACAAACCCAGAAACCAAAACCGTGAAATTCAAAACTGTGAACATCAACAAAACACTACACCACATATACAAACACAAATACACCTACCTCCCGACACTACAACAAAGCAAAACAACACACACAAACACAACAAAACAAACACAAACACCTACCCTTCCTATAAGAAGGGCGGGGCAAGCCCCCCTGCAACCCCACCCCTGCTACTTATGTATACTATTTCCGAGGGTCCACTAAACACTGAAAGACAGAAAACCTACCACCACACATTCTACACCCCCTTGCACAAACACAAATCACATACATACAAAAACCACCACTCTCAACACTGAGGCACTCACACTCTTACCTACCTACCCTAACCCACACCTAAAACTCCCCAACTCACTCACATACACAGAAACCCTCCCCAAAACCCTTAAAAAACATAACACTTACCTAAAGCATCATCAGTACCATGGGTTTGACATTTCGGGATTCGATATTCTGCAGTTTCGCGCAACTGCAGATTAAACAATTTGGTCTCGAGACACTGAAATTCGATTTCAGTATTTTAAGATTACAAAGTGAACCCGTATATATATATATATATATATATATATATATATATATATATATATACACACACACACACACACACACACACACACACACACACACACACACACACACACACACACATATATACACACACACACACACACACACACATACACACACACATTTTATATATATATATATATGGCAGGAAATACATCAGATCACTTGACAATTGAAATAAAATTGTAAGAGGTATGTCTTCCAATGTATAATTCACCTACTTTCTCATACTCATTGTCTTCTGAAAATAAAGCTTTCTTAAAATATACTCCATGCAATTTGTCCATGGTTAAGTGACAAAAACCTGCGCCTCCCCATTCACAAATAGACTATCATCCAGAAAAAGCCATTTCTAACAAGGTGAACATCATATTCTTTGATTATTATCAAGTAACTATAGCAGTAAAAATACACAAACGTTGACTCACAAAATAAAATTCCTTTCTTTGTCTCTCTGTCTCACACAAACACACGCACACACACGCACACACGCACACACACACACACACACGCACTCACACACACACACACACACACACACACACACACACACACACACACACACACACACACACACACAGAGACTGCCCTCAGAATAAACTTTTTTACTGACATGGTATTGACAGGACAGGAGTGTAATTACTTGATTTTTATTATGGGGTGGGAATACTAATTATATATTAATATTTTTTTCATCTCTTTTCACATAGAGACAATCTCTCTAGCCACCACCATAATTATTAATATCCAAAATAGAGACATCCCATCTCTTTTGGGAAAAACAGGAAGTGATACTGAATAAATATTTATTTTTCTAATGAAATACCCAATCTTTATTTCCAAAAAGCTGCTGCAGTACTTTTTTTATTCTTTTATAAATATTTTATTTCCAATTATTTATTTTTATATTTAAATAAAGTATACTTGGCAGTCATAGTAATGGTAATAGTAATTAATGCAGTATCCTTGGAGATGATTTTTTGTAAATAATGAAACCTTTATAGAAGTGTTCAGATGCATCACTGCCTCATCTAATGCTCTGTTATGGATTTAAGAATATAAGCAGCCGTCTCTGTTTACTTGCTTCTCAACATTAAGTAATTGCTGATCACAATTTGTACCTGAGTTTCTTTGAACAGCTCTCCAGATTTCTTTTGCCTCTTCTAACCACTCACACTTTTTTAACTAGTTTTGCTAATATGCTTATAATATCACTTTCTACAGCATGACACTGTCATTGGTATCATGGCCCTTCTGCAGCACAATATGTAGCCGCTTCTTTGTGCTGTAACTTGCCTCTGCAGTATGATATAATTTGTATGGTGCCATCGCTTCTTATTTCATAATACCTTCTGAGAATTCATGCATTTTATGTTTACTTTATGACCTTAAAACATTAAACATAAAAAGACCAACTTAAAACCAAACCAAACAAGTGCTGGAACGATGCTGAAAAAGAATTATATACACCGGATGTTTCTGAACATTTAATTAAGCAATAGAACTAAAACACAACGTAAAATATAAGTACTTTTGTTCAATTACTATAGAACTTCATCAGACATCCCATTACAAAATCCATACAGTTAAATACCCCTACAATTCTTCTAGTTGGTGATTGGACTAAGCACCTCCCCCTCATACATATTAAAGTCCCCTTCTCGTACAAACTGTATGTATAAATATCAAAATCATCATAAAAATGTCATAATATTAGCTCACAACTATCTCTTGAATAAATGCTCTATAATAATATGGTTTGCCCAGTTAGGGGTCACCACAGTGGAACTCTGGTCCACTAATGATTGACAGTAGATTATTATGGTGCCAAGGTGCCAGCCTGACACCCAACCTTCAAATAAGGCACACCCATTCACACATGTACCTACCCGCATATGTTTTAAATGTCACACAACTGTGTATAGGATATGCAGACTCCACACAGAAGGCACTCCAGCCAAGAATCGAACCAAAGAACCTCTTGCTGTGAGATGACAATGCTAACCACTGCACCACTGCTGTCTTCTTTTGAATACATGCTATAACAACTTAAAATAAGTTACAAATGAGAATCATTAAATACATTCCCCAAAGGAAAGATTTTTTTTATATACCATTCATAAATCATTAAAGTAGATTACAACACGATATATCCAATCACACTTCCTAAAATTACCTCTGTCTCTGCCTGATTGCTGTTCAGTTTAGGATCTGTTTCTAACTGTTCCCACCCACTGCTCTGCCTCCCATGCATTCCCTGTATACCTGTGATAAACCTTTCAGATATACCAATTTAGAGCAGACAACATTGATAGAACTAATCCTATACCATGCTCTCTCACCAAATACTGTTACCGCTATCCTATACAATACTAGTATCTTCCCTTCTACATAATTTTCTAACTTACATCTAAACTGTACTGTTCATTATATCCCTTGAAATGTTTACAAACATTTTTGTAATGAAATGATTTTAGAGTTACCAGAGCTGTATATACTTATACATATTGATGAGAAAATTTTACTGTATATACTTATCTTGTAATTATATTTTTTCTGAGAAATGTAAATGTTTTTATGAGAACTGTCTGAAAATTCACTTGTTAATATAAATGTACTATGATGGAGCTTTTCTCCCTTGGCCTCAACAAAGACAAACAATTTAATAAATATATGCTTGTTTTGTGTGTGTGTGTGTGTGTGTGTGTGTGTGTGTGTGTGTGTGTGTGTGTGTGTGTGTGTGTCTGTGTATGTATGTGTGCACACATGCTGAATACAATACATACCACTGCACATGCTAATATATGTTCAGTACACAAACTAGCATGCATTACTGCCCTTAATTACGGCTCGATTTTTTTCATTTGCAGACATATTTAGGTGTGCATACAGTCATTATTCATACAGACTGATAAATATTAGTTATAAAAGGCACATATACACATATATAGAATATTTACAACATGAATATAAAAATATGCCTACTATATATATATATATATATATATATATATATATATCTTGACTCATGAGAATGTCAAACATCATATGGTCTAGAACATTTGATCAACTTTTCAAAAAGTCTATGAAAAACAACAAAAATCTATGTTTTTGCTACACGCCCACACCTCCCTGCATATTATATATACCAACTTTGAGATCACACTACTGTGGGGAAAAAGGTAAATTCCCAGATCCCCACTGTGCCGAGATCATCATTCAAAAGCTTCAACATTTTGGAAAATGAATCATATGGTCTCAACCATATGAGGTTTGATTTTCTGATAAGCTGAGCTTCTGAATGGGACCTCTATATATATATATATATATATATATATATATATATATATATATATATATATATAGATAGATAGATAGATATAGATATATATAGATGTAGATATATATAGATATAGCTATATATGATCTCTGAATCTCTGAAGACAAATGCTCTTACAGATGTGTTCTTCAGACTGCCATTTACTGCGCATGCAAGATCATGATACAGTGGGGTTTGGGAATTTGCCCTTACTTTTTTGTTGTGCGATCTGTGAGTTGATATATATAATTAGCAGATGGTTTGGGAAAGAATAGGGCTTGTTTCTTTTCAAATTTTGTTTTTATCTTTTAACATTTGATCTAAAAAAAAATATCTCTTTTTTATGCTGTCTTTTGTGCATTTGGTGTATGATAACAAGACAATCATATGTATTTCTTTCTGTCTCTCTCTTTCTATCTCTGTGGGTCTGCTTTTCTTTGTCAAAAGCTTGGTCTTTCAAAAAAGAAAAGTACAACCCCATTTATGTGAAAGTGCACTTAAACGAAAGTGCATTTTTCTGAATACCAGTTCACTGAACCGGTAATATAAACCAAAAAAAACCCACTACAAAGGCAATTATGTAGGAGGGCTGCACCCCTCTGTACCACCCCCACACCCCTGCTACTTTATATATATATATATATATATATATATATATATATATATATATATATATATATATATATATATACTAATTCTGAGACTGCTCAACCATGGGGAAACTGGTATATTCCCTTATCGCCACTGTAGCATGCTTCAGTGCTGCAGTGGATTTACCTTTATAAACCCGAATCACAGTGGTGTGATTGCTCATATCAGCGAATCGTAGCCATGAAAGTCAGAACAGTGACGATTCCATATGTTCGAAAATCAGCAAATTCAAAAGCAAGTTCGCTGATTTTGGAACATAAATATCAAAAGAAAAACAAAGCAGTGTAAAGCCCTCTACTTTAATATTCTAACTCCGACATCGCAATACAGTGGGGAAAGGGACCATTTTCCAACCCCCACTATAGTGCAATCCGCCCCACAATGACGAATGGGCAATGAGCGAATGTCACTGTGCATTCGCTTATTGCACATTAGAACCTATTTCTGTTCGGCATTTGTAAACTTTGCAAACAGCCTTTCGGCCAATTGCTGTTCGCCCGTGTGCAATTCGCACACATGAAGGTAAACCCTGCAGTGTTTTTTTTTTGTTTATATTACCAGTTCAATGAACTGGTATTCGTGAAAGCGCACTTTCATTTAGGTGCACTTTCATGTAAATGGGGTCATACTTTTCTTTTCTGAAAGACTGAGCTTTCAACAAAAAAAATAGACTCTCTCTCTCTATATATATATATATATATATATATATATATATATATATATATATATGTATATTATATGCATATATTATATAAACACACACACACACACACACACACACACGCACACACACACACACACACACACACACACACACACACACACACACACACACACACACACACACACTCACAAATATATATAGATAGATATATAGATATATAAAGGCACACACACACACACACACACACACACACACACACATATATATATATATATATATATATATATATATATATATATATATATATATATATATATATACATATACGTACAAGTCCTTGACCGCCAGTCCTGTAGCAATTGTTGTCATACAAACCTTTGCTTTCACAAGACCAGTTTGGCTGACAGGCATCATCATTTCCCTCCTTCTAGGGTGGGTGAGCTGGTGTAAGCCACTTACTAACACCCCACAACCTGCCAAGCTGTTCTAGCACCCAAGCCAGTATTCAAACTCAGGCCATCTGGGTTATAGTCAAGGCTTCATCACAAAGCTGGGCTATGGTTAATATTTATTTAAATTGCTTCTTTTTTGTGAAATTCCTGGTTGGTTAAATGGGTATTTTGGTTTAGTTTCACATTTCCGGAACTTTTTTCTCATTTGTTCATTAATGAAAATTTATACTACCAGAAACACCAATGATGTTTGGGGGGTTGCATGAGTGGAAATGTGGGGGGGGGCTCCATTTTGAAATATGGAGTACAACTCCGAAAACCTTGGCTATGGCTCTTATTGGCATAGAATAGAAACATTGGTCTGCATCCAGGTTTCATATACAGGGGGAACTAGAAAGTGTAAGTAAAAAAAAAAGTTCTGAATCCTTTAGCCATGAGCACACGAACTAGGCAGCTAGGCCATATTTCCACATTTATGCCTTACATAAAGAAAAAAAAATGACATTTCAAAGTTTAGGCAGTCATGGAAAAAATGTATTCTTTTCTGTTGTAACCTGGGACACATGAATGTTACATTATTTTTTTGTCGCTACATATAAAATTAAACAAGCATTTTAGGATGTTTGCACGACGTAAGCCTCAAAGTCTGCTCAGCTCCAGTCATAATGATGCCATAGACTGCCTGACAGACTGCAACCTAAACAATTAGTACAATACTTCACTTGCCCAAGCCTTAAAAACAACTCATTAACAAATCAACTTATAACGAACAACCCCTCCCTAGTTTCAGATATCACAGTTTCAGCCACATTTCCTAGCCAAAACAAAATCCCCCTTAACATATCTTTCATATCAAAATCTGACCCCAGCATAAAAACATAAGTCAGTCTAAACAGCCACCAATGGCAACCTTTCAGCAGACATTGGTTATTCATCATATACTCATCATAGTATGAACACCACTGTACAACACTTATACTCTCAAATATCTACAAGGTACATACTTTCCATTACTAACTTCTTCTTCTGGCTTTTCCTGGTCAGGGGTCACCACAGTGGATCACCTTGTACGCTCATGATTGGCAGTGGAATTTTATGGTGTTGAGTTGCCAGCCCGGCGCCCAACCTTCCACAGAAGGCACACACATGCACACGCTCACACCTAGGGCCAATTTAGAGTGTCCAATCCACCTACTGCATGTCTTTGGGATGAAACCGTAGCATCCGGAGGAAACCCACGTGATCACAGGGAGGACATGCAGACTCTGCACAGAAGGCACCCCAGCCGAGAATCAAACTGGAGAACCTCTTGCTGTGAGGCAGCAATGCTAACCGCTGCACCACTGTGGTCGCCCACTTTCCATTACTAACTAGACTTTATAAATTAAACCAAAGAGGTTTATAAATTAAACCAAATCAAGGCTCCAGAGAGCACCCCTGCAATACCAGGCTACAACTCTTACCACACTTTTCGGCCACCAAACCAGGACCGAAACACTAAAGGTGGAGGAGTGTCAATATTCACCAAGGATATTCACACCACCAGGCTAGTTGGCCAACACAATGTGTCTGAAATTCTCCAAGTGCAACTAACACTAGGTAAGACTGCAATTCAAATTGTAGCTTGCTACAGATCCCCCACCATACCCCAAGATTCTCACTACACCTTTCTAAACATACTGGAAAATATTAAGATAGAACCAAACACCTTAATACTGGGTGATTTTAACTACCCTGCCATTAACTGGGAAAACTACTCATGTTAGAAAAACAAACTGCAAAAAGATCCAAAGTCACACAAGGAATGCAACGAAAAAGCTTTGTATGAAACCTTTTCTCATACTAAATACACATATACACACAAAGCAACTGCTTTTATACAGGCCTAGTAGTCATGTGACTGCAGCCAAAAAACTACTCATGTCCCAACACCTTTGCGCAACGGTTCTTGGAATTCATAAATTCCAACTCCCTGGATCAACTAATCCATAGTCCCACCAGGGGCTCCAATATCCTAAACCTGGTCATTACCAACATGGGAAATTGATGCTCCATACCTATGGTCACCCCTTGTTAGTCAGGTCTGACCATAAGCTAATCACCCTTAACATCCACATCCCACCCCCACCCCCCAGTAAAGAAACCACCATAAAAAACTTCTCCAAAGCCAACTTCATGCTACTCAAGTCAGAAGTGACAAACTTCATGACACCCATGCAGACGGGAACTGAAAGTTCAACTGCTGAATCCTACACTAAGGCACTGTATGAGCACATCCACTCATGCATGAATTGTGCCATCCCAAATAGAACCAAAATGCTCTCATCCAAAAAGGAAGCCAATCTGGTGGTCCCCTGCCATAAACAAACTTTACAACAAAAGGAAGAAACTTTTGCAGAAAAGAGGAAAATCCCAGAATGCAAAAAACTCCCTTACTAGCCTCAGTAAGAAACTGAGATGCCTCATAAAATCCTCCAAAGCTAGTTACGAAAATAAAATTGCCAAAGATTCCAAAGACAACCACAAAGCATTCTATAACTATGTCAAGAATCTAAATGGCAATGCTCAGATCTGCTCTGAGTTAAAACAGAATGGCATTAAATATACTGATCTGAAGGATATTGCCAATATCCTGGCAGATCGATTCAGTGCCAACTTCACCCCTCTCACCCCTAAATGGCCCATCTCAATACCGAAGTTTGCCAAATTCCAGTAATAATGGCCACACAGGTACAAAACACACTCTCTAAAGCCAAGAATACAGCATCCATGGGACCAGATGACATCCCGGGCTGTGTACTACATGAACTACAATATGAACTGGCACCTCACCTAAGTGTCATGTTTAATCATAGCCTCACCTCAGGTTTCATGCCCACTGAGTGGCAGAGCTACAGTTATCCCAATCCACAAGGGGATCCACCTTGATCCCGAAACTACCGTCCCATCAGTCTGACAAGCCTTATCTGCAAGGCCATGGAGCGTATTATCATGGAACTTATAAACAAAGACATTGGCAACCTTCAAACACTGGACCCCACCCAGTTTGGGTTTGTGAAGGGCCAATCTTGTCTCCTGAACCTGATTGACTTCTTTGAATCAGTCTCCAGAGCCATGGACAAGGGTAAGGTGGTCCACACAGCCTATCTAGACCTTGCCAAGGCCTTTGACACCATCCCCACTCTGGAATCATAGATAAACTTACTAAGTTGGGCATTAATCCCTATGTCACCCAATGGGTTGCTAAATGGCTTACTGATAGAACCCACACTGTAAAAGTAGCCGACTCCAAATCAAGCTCCAGACAAGTGACAAGTGGAGTACCTCAGGGTTCAGTCCTGGGGCCGCTCTTGTTTGGCATCTACTTCTCTGAAGTACAGGTCAACACTAAGGGACTCTGGCTAACAAAGTTTGCAGATGACTGCAAACTGGGAGCCATTATTGAATCCCCAAATGATGTGGATACTCTACAAAAGGTCCTTACAGAAACAGATGCTTGGTGCCAGAGCCATGGGCTCAAGCTCAATGCCAAGAAATGTATTGTTATCCCCTTTGGGAAAAAACATGTATCCATGAATTACCATATAGGTGGCAGTACACTAAACACAGAAAGTGTGATAAGAGACTTAGGGACACAGGTGGACAGTGGTCTCACCTTCGATAACCACATCGCCACAACAGTCAGGAAATCCTTCTATGTGGCACACCTCATCACGAGGGCTTTTCATCCAGAAAAAGGTGGTCATTGTCCCACTGTACTCATCCATCATTAGACCCATTATAGAATACAACGCCCCATTTGGTATGTACCTCTCAAGACATCTGCAACAACTGGAAAGGCCTCAGAAATACCTCACTAAAAGAATCACAGGCCTAAAGCAGATGCCCTACGCTGACCGCCTTAAAAAACTCCAGCTATACTCTGTCACATATTGTCTACTCAGAGGCGATCTCTGCTTAACATACAAGGCCATGTCAAACCCAGAGCTGTTGGACATGCTACACTTAAAGAAATCCCAATCCCTCAGAGCTACACGCTCCAGGGATCTAAACCTTGTCATCACAATAAACAAAACATGCTGGAGGGATAGATTCCTGACCCAGAGACTCCCCAGACTCTGGAATAGATTGCCCATACATGTCAAGCAGAGTGCCTCTTTGGACCTCTTCAAGAGGAACCTTGACGATTGGATGGGAGAAAGGAAATTCACCCCAGGGATCACATCAGTCACCCTGCTAGACAGGGGTCCAGGAAAGTAAATAATGTGGGAAGAAATAGCCAGGGAATTGTTATGGCTAGGCTTGTATAGGTCCTAGGGCTGATAGCCTAGTACCAACCTATGAACCTATGAACCTAAGAGACATGACTGTTTTACTCCTAAACTAAAATTAGTATTCATGTGCAAAACATGGCATAACTGGAAAACTGCCATAAACTCTAAAACTAGAAAGTACTCTACCGAACTAAGAAACATTTCCAAGAAACCCATTCAATGCCATAAAACCCAGCAGATGAAAACACAACAAAACTCACTAATGAATACCTCTAAGAGGTTCTGGAAAGAAGTCAGCAGACTAACAGGAAGAAACAATCCTTCAACCAGTCAAAAATACTTTTAGGCACCTTCTCACCATCTGA
The DNA here is from genome assembly GCF_019279795.1 of Protopterus annectens. NCBI lineage: Eukaryota > Metazoa > Chordata > Ceratodontiformes > Protopteridae > Protopterus > Protopterus annectens. The sequence continues at coordinate 575,665,381 of NC_056733.1, read as the reverse complement.
TTTTATTCTCAGAATGTAACAGTCTTCCTACACATAATTTACCACCTGTCACTCCACCTACACTCCTAAGCCCCCAGTTATATCCCTTTGTTTTATTTCAAACACATTAAAAGCAAAAAAATACAGCTTTCCACAAAAAACAAAAAAAAATGAACAGTTCCCCAGACAGAGATGGCCTCATCCCCTGGTTCATCTGTTGTTGCAGCGAATTCATTATTCCAACACTTCAACACATAAATAACCTCTGCTGAAAATAATACACCATCCCCCAGATTTACTATTCCTCTGTGCAGGATTAGCTTAGTCTGTCATGGAGACGGACATTTAGGAGCAGGACGGCAGCACTCCATGCATAGTAATGAGGCGAGCTGTCTGAGCTTCTAACCTTACATGGAGCATGTAAAAGTACAGGGGGCATGCCTGGGAACAGAGCTCTCAGAATATTAATGCCCCCACAATGAAGAACAGCAGAAAGGGGTAAGAAATGAGTGAGACTGCTCATTGGTGTCCACATATCCCCACTAACAGTCCCCCTTGTGTACAACAGCAAAAGTACACAGAAATAAAATGAACAAACACTTTATTTTTTTAAAATCCAATTAAAGCTAACCGTAGGTGCACAAGTGTGCCCATCGCTTAGCTATGGTTAATACAGCTTAAATGGCTGAAGAGGATAACAAGGAAGATATATTCAAATGAAGTAGCATAGCCATAATGTAGTGGGCAGAGCATTCTCCTTATGAGCAGGTATTCCTGGTTCGAATCCCACTGCAACACATTCCATTTTCCATGATATCATAGTGAATGGAGGACTAGTAAGCAGGTTTAAGCACCAATAAGCAGTAGTAAACATATTTAAGAACTAGTAAGCCAACTTAAGCCCCGTTTGCATGGGGGTAAGACATGCATACACAGGTTAAGCAATTCCGAAGCTAACTCTCTTTAACTAGATGTAACCAGAGGTTAGCAGTGCTTACCGTCATGCAAACCACGCAAACCTGCTTACAAATGCTCAAAAGTGCCTTTATCACTATTTATCCAATGGCCCTTGTTCTGCCATCAACAAAATAAACAGCCATGCAGGTCTCAACCCCAGGACCCTATACACCATAGTCAAAATAGTTAACCACAAAGCCATCACAAAAGTACAGAAGAATGAGGTATCAGCAGGCAATGTGTAGCAGTCTATCTCACTGGTGTGTTATCAGATATGATGTCACTAATTATGGTGTACAGCACATACGCACCCCTTACTGCATGACATATGTACAAAAGTTGACAGGGTTGTGGCTGGAGGCACATACACAGGGCCAATAGTGACATGTTGCTGTGATAACCTCATACATTTACTGTTGTAACAGGGTTTGTTGCAACATGTGTCCTATGAGGGATATGAAGTCAGTAACTCTCACGGCTGTCATCATCTACAGACTGCAATCCTCACACTACCATCTGCAGTTCACAGATAGAGGCTCTGTGGGTAACACCTGAAATAAAAGGCACCACAGACTGGCTAGTCTGCAGATGACCCTACAGATGGGTGTTCCTTCATAAAAATAGCACTGACATGGCAAGTATAAAAACATGTAGGACAGCCATATCCACACACACCCTGTTAAACCAACATTACTCCAAATGCTGTATAGCAGCACTTACAGTCTGTAGTCAGGTCAGGCACATAGCCTTCCTGTGTGCTGGCCTATTTCCACAGTGTATGTTGTTAGAGGTAAATCCCCAATCCATCTGAAATGCTATTTGTCAAACAACAGATCGAGTTCCTGCTCACAGTGAATGAAAGGCCCAACACCAACATGATGTTCCTAGATATTGGTGTGTGTTTCCATGCAATTGGCTATGGGAATGTTACCACAGCTGTTCTACATACAATCAGCTAGAGGAGAGCTGCAATTCATGCAGAGGCCATCAGCTGATCCTGAACATCACTTAAAATACATGTGCTGCTGCCTAAGCAATGCAGGTGTAAGTCTCCACATCCACCATAGAGATAGTGAGAGAGGCAGACGGAGGCACAGAAAATCCAGGGAGGGGTGGGAGAGTAAAACTTAAGCATGTGTGTGTCACACACCTGCCAATACAGGGTATCAAACCCCTGATGACTATGTAGTGCTATCACATGTCCATGCAGTTATTGGATGCGCCACATAGTTTACATGTTGGGGAGCCCTCAGAATGTATATGTGATAGTGAGTGACATCTGCAACAGGGATATGGTAGCTATGTGGTAGGTGTAGTACACATGTCTGTCCACATGAACAGGTGTCAGCATCAACACAGCCACACTCTCACATGGACATACACACATTGACACACTTGGCAGGGCCAGGAATACAACTCATCATTAGTGGGATTGCCACAACACAGTACTGTGCAGGTATCACATGCACCGCAGGGGTCATATGGAGGTTATATGTGCAAAGGGTATGTGGAGCTGTCTGACATCAGACAGCATGCTTCAGTATGCCAATGGGGAATGTAGTGATTGTGAATATGATCATATGCATCATACACCTCACACACAGACATGGGTGCCAGTACTGACATGCATGGGAGCACTGCTTCATGGGTGTGTTGTGGTCGATGGTGCCAGACAGCTATACAAGGCTAAGTGATGGGTATAACTTGGCAACAGGCCACATGACAATGGTCTGCAATGTGGCTCAGGGGTGTAGTGTCTGCAGTTGCCCACACAGGTGGGTATTGTATTCACCATCCAGTCACCTGGGTGACTATTGTGTGTGGCCTATGCTGTGCATTGCTTGCCATGTATGTGTTCCTTAGTCCATGATATGGACAGTGTCTGGGATGTACACACCTCCCACATGCATGTACAGTGACATGTGGAACTGTACCTGGGGTGTCTGGCCCATGTTGTGTACACAGATTGTTATCATCAGATGTGCCAGTCCTGGCCTCATGTGGTGGGAACTGTTAATTGACAGCAGGTTGACCCTGCACCTACATTAATAGCATGATACTGGTATTCTCTGGTGACAGTGGCATCTGTCCATACAGGGCTTGTCTTTCAGGCATGGAATGTTCTTTGTGGGTCACGTTTGATGGCACCACAGGTGTTGCAGGTGTCCAGTGGGGAACATGGGGGAGGTGCACTGTTGGCATATACATACCTATTGGACTGATGGACAGGGTGTCATGCCCTCTTTAGCCCACTGCAATCACACCATGGTTACTATCAAGGGCAATATGCAGGGTACTACCAACAAAGCGGCTGTTACCTAGGCAAGTGTGTGTGTGCATGCAACATGGGTTGAGAGTGTTCCCTGGGTAATACAAGGGTTGCTAACATTGTTCAGCTGGCATTGATGTCACATTTAGGAGTGTGGATTTTCACCCCGGCCTCTCGGCTATTTCACATCTGTTATCCCTGTACAGTGGATATTGTGATATATACTTGGCCCACCATATAAGAAGTTTGCAAAACCCACTCCACATTGAGTCCAGTTCTTACACACTCACAACCACCTCCACACAGGATATGAATGACAAACACAGACACACCCACCTGTCATGTCTGGGATTAGAACTCCTACCTAACTAATATATTACACTACAGCTCTACGCCATTATAGGATGCACAATGAAGATTACTGGAGTACTCCTCCCCCAAAGGTGCATTTCACAGTTAATGACATCAGCAGGATTGCCAAAGTAGGATATTTGAATTGTACTGAGTATTACTAGCCTAAAATGCATAGACATAGAAACACACACAAAACATCCACAACTGCCACGTGTGGGAATAGAACCCCTACCAGAGTTCTATATCACACTACAGCATGATGCTGTTATAGGACACACTCTGGGGACTGCTGGAGTGCCCCTTATCCAAAGTTGTATATCACAGTGAATGACATCAGCAGGATTGCCAAAGTAGGGCATTTGAATTGTACTGAGTGTGACTAGCTGAAAATGTATTGTTCTCTACACACACACACACACACACACACACACACACACACACACACACACACACACACACACACAATTGCCAAGTCTGGGATTAGAACTCCTATCTATTTCATCACACTACAGCTATACGCAGTTATGGAACGTACTATGGAGATTACTGGGCTACAACCTTTCCAGAGGTATATTTCTAGGTGGATGACATCAGCAGCCTTGCCAAAGTAGGGCATTTGAATTGTAGGGAGTGAGTAACCTAAAAGGAATTGCTTTCTACACATACAGGGACAGACACACACACACACTTGCCAAGTCTGGGATTAGAACTCCTATCTATTTCATCACACTACAGCAGTACACAGTTATGGGATGCGCTATGGAGATTACTGGGCTACAACCTTCCCAGAGGTGTATTTCTAGGTGGATGACATCAGCAGCCTTGACAAAGTAGGGCATTCGAATTGTAGAGAGTGTGAGTAGCCTAAAAGGAATTGCTCTCTACACAGCCTGGGACAGACAGACACACACACACACACACACACACACACACACACACACACACACACACACACACACACACACACACACACACACACACACACACACACACACTTGCCAAGTCTGGGATTAGAACTCCTACCAATTTTATCACACTACAGCAGTACAGAGTTAGGGGACGCACTACAGAGATTACTGGGCTCCAACCTTCCCAGAGGTGTATTTCTAGGTGGATGACATCAGCAGCCTTACCAAAGTAGAGGATATGAAATTTAGGGAGTGTGACTACCCTAAAAAGCATTGGTCTCTAGACAGACACACACACACACACACACACACACACACACACACACACACACACACAAACACACTTTGCCATGTGTGGGATTGGAATTCCTACCTAACTAGATTATCACACTACAGCAGTACGCAGTTATAGGATGCACCACAGAGATTACTGGGCTACAACTCTCCCAAAGGTGTATTTCACAGTGGATAACCTCAGCAGGCTTGGCATAGTAGGGCTATGGGGAGGGCAGTGTGTGTGCATGGGCCATAACCCATTCATCTAGAGGTAAACACACCAAATGTGGGCACACACAGGGTCATATTTCCCAGGTACGTGTATGCAGCTGATAGATGACTGCTTCCTTATACAGTCATGTTGCACACCTAGCACTTGCACCACATAGTCTGTAATGTTGACAGATACTGGTGGCTAGTATCTACAGTGAGTGACATCTTATAGGTTCATAGGTTCATACTAGGCTATCTGCCCAAGGGCATTTACAATAAGCCCTCATAGTTTTTTTTTGTGGCTTACACCACCCCTTTAGTATGGGGAACTATACCCATTATTTTGCTGTGCCTCTGTCGAGCAGAACCTCATGTGGTTGTGGCCCTTTGGCTGTGTGCTGGGTGGGACAGGCCTGGATGGCACCTTGTTACAGTCACCCTCTTCCACACATCTATGTATGTCTATCTTTGGCTTATTATAGTGTGTTGCCCTTAGATATATGTCTATATTCCTATCCACTGTGTGTGCAAAGCATATGTGGTGCATAATGAGGTGTGTCTGCACTAACATCTGTGACTGCCAGATATGTCTGGTCCACTGGTGTTTGCAGACATGGCCTTCATTTGTTTGTGTGTGTGCATGCCCAGTATGCCCTTCTGTATTGCATGTGTGGATCGATTCCAGGTAGTTTGTACTGCAGTGCAGACTTTTGTGTTGTATGCCTACAGGCAGAATACTGTTTCTGCAGGGTATCCGCCGATCATTTGGCAATATGGGGACAAACTGTGCAGGGGATAGTGTGTACTGTAGGTGATTGTGTCTCTGCTGCTTCAGCTGCATGGTACTGCTGTTAGCAGAGATATTCAGATGTGTACTGTTATACACAGTGATGTTTTCTGTCCTCATGTACTGTCAGGTGGACATTCTTGCTCACAGTGATGTCTTGGGAGACAAGGGTGACTGTGGCTGTGTCTGGTATTGTGGGCAGACACCTACGTATTCATGGTAAGTTATGCAATTCTGGACTGGGAGGTGCAGACACTTGGTGCTGGGTTTGTGTATCCAGTGTAGCACCTTTGTACAGTACTGGCAGAGGATCCCATACTTGTACACCCATCAGCATGACAGTATGGGCTTATCTTGCTGTGGCAATGCTTCACAGCTGTACAGATTTGCACTGTTCAGCCAGGGGCAGGGGCCATGGGTCAGGACATTTACCTTATTTTGGTGTACAGGCAGGTGTGTAGCCACCCATGTATGTGTTTGCAGCCAGGGATAGTGTGTGCACACAGCTTAATGCTGGACCCTGCACATTCCATGCTGCCCATGCTCCCACCCCCCCATCTGTTATTCTAACCTCCTCTGTATATTATGCATACATTCTCTGATAATTTTCCTAAGGGTATCACCCCATCACAGGTGTGTGTTAGTGTTGGTCCACAGTTCATGCAGTGGGACATGGTCGACATGTTACTGTGGTTTGTCCACATGGCCTTGCATATGGCTTATGTGGAGTGTGTAATGTTATTTGGGTGTCTGTGACATAACATGCATTGGCAGTACATGCGAGACACAGGCGTTTGGTAGATGCCTGTGGGGCACTAGGTCTTGCTGCATGCCAGATGTGGCAGGTCATTGCATTCTGTCAGTTCTATAGTCCCAGATCACCATACAGTATATTCCCCTGGGGTGACAGGGTAGGTGTGATAGGTGTTCATGCCAATACCTCCTAACAGTCTTGCTCAGGTGGTGTGGATGCTGGCAGGATGCTTCCTACCGCTAAGGACACACCTGCATGGGGCACCTGCACTGCATGCTGCAGTCTTCCGCTTTTGCCATATACAGGTGAGATCTTACTCTACCCATTCCCCACAGCAGGGATATGACCAGAGAGGTGCCTATGGGTGGTGTTTGCATGAGCTGGGTGCATGTGTGCTATGGACACTACTTACATCTGACACACAGATATGCATTGGGCTTCCAGTTATGCTGGCATGTGCAGGTACATCAGCTGTTTCCCAATACATCAGTCCTACCTCCTTTGTGATCTGCGAGTGGTTGGGCAGACAACACCAGTATCCCCTACTACAGGACCAAATAATGTGATGCATACCTGTATGTACATTTCCAAGGGTGTGCCCATTTCACAGTGACACAATATATACTGTATGTCTGGGGTACTTTCCCCTGTGTACTGCTTTTATATGTAGACCAACAGGCATGCCATGTCAGTCTTTCAGATGGTGACACGTATTACCATCATACATTTGCAATGGCTTACTGCTAGCTTGTGTTATACTGATGAGTATTGTGTATGGCACTACAGTTGTGAGGACTTGTCACTGTCATCAACGGTAGTGGGCAATGGCCACCAGGCTTACTTCAACATGCATACATACCGACTACTCTCACACGATATGGGACACACACCAACCTAACCCACACATACCTGCATATTGTGCAGATGCTACAATCTATCCTGCTACCTTGGCCACCACTGTGCATCTGTGCTCCACTGGTATTAGACCTACACATACATGTTACTACATTTCTACATAGGGTTGTGGGGGGGCACACCTGACTGTTACGATGTGTGTACATCACATTGGGGGACACACACCAGACCATAACTACATAATTAAGTAAGGTTGGGGAAGTCCACCTGACTGTTTCTGCATTCCTTCACAGGACTGGGGGGCACACCAGACTATTTCTACATATCTATATAGGATTGGGGACACACACCTGACTGCTACTACATTTCTACGTAGGATGGAGGGCACACCTGACTATTTCTACATTTCTATACAGGATTGGGAGGGCACACCTGACTGTTACTACATTTCAAAGTAGAATGGGGGGGGGCACACCTGACTATTTCTACATTTCTATACAGGAATGGGGGCACACCTGACTGTTACTACATTTCTACGTAGAATGGGGGTACACCTGGCTATTTCTACATTTCTACACAGGACTGGGGGGCACACCTGACTGTTACTACATTTCTACATAGGATGGGAGGGGCACACCTGACTATTTCTACATTTCTACACAGGATTGGGGGGGCACACCCGACTGTTACTACATGTCTATGTAGGATGGGGGGCACACCTGACTACTTCTACATTTCTACACAGGATTGGGGGGCACACCTGACTGTTATTACATTACTATATAGGATGGGGTGCACAAGTCACACTTGTACACATTTGCTATGACTGTACTATTATGTCAGGTACTCCATTTCATTCTGTATTCTAACCTATCATGCTGTCTAGAGGCATACCAGTGTACTACAGATCTTAGCTTTGATTTACCTACATATTAGTTTCTGACTTCCTACCCTTCAGAACTAATGTCCCACTGCCTGACCTGCTGTAGTCTGTCTGTGTAGGCCAAGGGGAGGTTACCCATAGGCATCATTCAGAGGCCGTAGCACAACCTTTGTTTGTGTTTGTCTACACTTGCCCTGCTGGCTGTGACTGTTGTTCGGTATGTGAAGCCCCCTGATTGGCATGTGTGAGTCACTTACCTTGTGGGTGTCCTAGTATTGAGGTGGTGATGCAGGGCTGCCTATGTTGGATGCACATAGTACACTCCATACACATGGTTGAGCACAGGTAGTGTCATGTTTGGCATCCCTTTTACTGTATGTGAGAGTCAGAGAGAGGTATTATCCCCCGGGTCCCTCCTGTGTCAGTGTATGTGTCATGCGTTGCCTCTTTGCCAAGGCCAGGGTATGCTGGGCACACCTCATTCTGCCTACTGGGGCAGGCTCAGATTGTTCCTCCTCTGAGTCACTCTGTGCAGGCCTTGGCAATGGTGGGGGGCTGTATGGCCCTGCCCTGTGCTGTTCCTACTGCAGCTGTTTCTGCAGGATCATATTGTGTAGCATGGCACATACGATGACAATTTGGGTACATGTAGCTGGTGACTACTGCAAGGCTCCACCGGATGTGTCCAGGCACCAAAACCGTGACTTGAGCATCCCAAACACATGCTGTACTATAATTCTGGTCTGTGCCTGTGCCTCATTACGGAGTTCTTGTTCGGGTGTGTGTGCATTTCTGATGGGTGTCATCGGGTCTATATTAGAACATCAAAGTTTCACAACTTCAAATGTTCTAATAATGACCCCTATTGAAATTGAAATTAGCGAAGCTGCGGAACACCTAATTTCTTCCTAGGGAAGGAATTTGGTTGTCCATTCCTGTGGCTTTGCTATGTTGAGCACTGTGGTGGAAAGTTACGGGTCGGGATCAGGTAAGTGTGTGATTGGGTGGACGTGAGGGTTAGGGTGTGGGGTAGGTGAGTTAGGGTTAGGGCGTGGGTCAGATAAGTGTGCAGTTGTGTGGACATGATGGTTAGGGTGGGGTAGATGAGTTAGTGTTATGGCGCCGGTAAGGTGAGTGTGCGATAGTGACGGACCTTAGGGTTAGGGTTTGAGTTAAGGTGAGTGGATAGCTAGTGGTGTGTGTGCAGTTTAGTATAGGGTTAGAGGTAGGATTTTAGGTGTATGTGGGTGGATTGCTGTTTGCTTGGTGTGTTTGTGTTGTGTGTATGTGTGTTGGAACAGCAAATTTTTCCCTGGGAAAAAAATAGCTGTTCTGCATGTTCGATATTGTCAGCGTTCGCTGAATAGGGGTCGATATTAGAACATTCGACATTTTAAAAAATCGATGTTTTAATGTAGACCCGGTGTCATCAGCCATGACTCCAGTGCGTATCCAGCATCCCCCAATAGGTGAACATGACGGATGCCCCCACTGGCAAATCTCTGGTACAGCTGCGTCAGATGCCAGATGTGGGAATCATAATAGCTTCCAGGGCAGCCAGCACACACATTCATTATTATGCCCTGGGCATCGCACATGACCTGGCAGTTGATGGAGGAGAAGCCCTTGCAGTTGATGTAGACCCTACCCTGCTCACTGGGTGGTGCTTTGATGTATATGTGCATGCAGTCTATAGCAACCTCTACCTCAGTGTATTCTGCTATTTGCTGGAACAGTTGCATATTGCTGGCCAACGCCTCATGGGTGTTGGGGAAATATACATGCTCACCGACATGTGCTGACAGGGCATCCAGGAACTGGTGGAGTACCCTGGATGCTGATGCCTGTGAGATCTCGATCATATCCCCAGTTGGCCTTTGGAAGGTACCTGTAGCTAGTATTCTTAGGCCTACACATACCTTGGTATCCACTGGGATGGGTTCCCCTCTGTTAGTTCTGTGTGTCAGGCGTGGCCAGCACAGCTGAACAATTTGCTGTAGGAGGTCCCTGTCCACCCTATAGCACTCCACTATCTCCAGCTCATGTAGCCCCTGGTAGGTTACCCTGGGTCTGTACACTCTTCTTTGTCTCCTCACTGTGGGTTGGTCAACAGCATTCACATCCTCACCAGCCTCTTTCACAAGTTGTTGTATGATAGCTATTGCAGTCCCTATCATTTTATTGTTTTGTTTTTTAAAAGTTCTCCGTTTGTATACAATGGTGGTGTAGAGTGTGGGAAAAAACAGAGGGGAAGGTGTTTGCATAGTTTATAGTAGTGTTCTGGGCTGGGCTGGTCTGCTGCCTGTGTAATTGGCTGATTCTGATACATTTCACCTGCCAGCTATGCTAGTTCTCCTAGATTGCCTTCCTACTACTGTTTTCCCTTCCCATTGCCTTCCTGTTTAAGCCCGTGTGCACAGTGCAAACAGAGTGCTCAAATGTGCAAAGAGCTGCTATTTCCTGGTTTAACTTTTTTTTTTATACCTTTAAAACCCAGTGCGCGGCACGCACATCCACTTAGGCAATATAAAGAGTGCTAGGCAGACTCAGACACACCCCTTGCTTAGCTGTGCTTAGCTAGGAGCAAACCTGAGTCACAGGGCTTCAATCTGCTTACAGTATACCTGACACACACACACCCATTATGTCAGCTAACTCCTAGGCTTGCACAAAGTTATTCCTACTCTTACACTGTTACGGCCTGACTAGCATGCTGGGGAAAACTGGGATTCACTGTCATTCCCCTCATTTGCATAAGATTGCCTGCTAATACATAGTTACATGTCTCACACTGAGCCTCCCCCCTTAGCAACCACTACTCACTGGCCATGTTGTCTTCTGCCTGCCATTGACTTTCATGGCAGAATAGTGATTTTAGTTAGAATGCTTATTTTAGGTTTATTTCATTATTTTCCCCCAATCCCTTTTGCGTGCCGCTGCCTTACGCTTAAACAGGCAAGATCGGCAAAAAAAAAATAAAAGTTGATTTTTTTTATTTTTCAGGCTGTTTGCAATGCCAATGGCCTTATACTTGGCCATTGGCATGCTTCCTGACTGATATGCATCCTTTATTTGGAGTTGTCATGGCTCCATTTTGGATTTTGCAGACATGTACTCGGTTACTAACCGAGTACATTTCTACAGATTACACTAGTCCTGCACAGATGGTTTCAAGCTTCCTGGATCACAAATCCACGTCATTTGCATGGATTTCTCCTTCAAATGGGCCGATTTGCATACAGGGGCTTAGTCCATGCAGGAATAGTGCAGGAGCGCTCGTGCATGCCCCTGCAGGCTGTTCTTGGATCGCACGGCAGACATATTGCCTGTTGGAGCTCCTGCACTAATTCTGTATGTTGTGCAAGACATGCAGAATCTGGAGGCATGTCATTGAAAGTAGCAATACATAAGCCCCATCCCAAAATGAACCGATCCCTCCAAACTCTCATTACTATCCATTTTCCAATATTCCTATATTAGCTAAAATTTTTACAGAAACTAATCTACACCTAAATTACATCCTACTTCACCAAGTACAGCCTCTTCACATTCTAACAGCATGGATTCTGGCCAGGCTACAGTACACTAACAGCTGTTTGGACCTGCACAGACAAAATTCTCTTAAGGATGGAAAAAAGGAACTTACTATTGCTGCATTTATTTAAATTATTTCTATGGTGAATTACAACATATTACTAAACTACCTACCTGACAGTGGAAATTAGTCCAGATGCACTATCCTGGTTCTACAAATATCTTTCTAACCCTTACTTTTGTGTAAAAGTCAACGCATCCTTTTCACCTCTAGCCAAAATCAAAAAGGGGGCACCATAAAGCTCCATCCATGCACCCTCCCACTTCTCCTTTTATATAAAAACTGCCCTTGGATCTACCCCCACCTTCTCTTACTTCTTACACTGATTACATGGTTCTGTTGTGGTCTAACAAATCTTTAACAATCCTTCAGAAAGAACTACAACTTTTTTAGTCTTAATACTTGGATCATCAACAAAAACAACAGAGTCTTTCTCTCAACTCTTCCCAAACAAAACGCCAATGCTCTTTGGAATCAAGCCAAAGCTAAAAAAAAAACCCTTCAATTTCATTAGAAAATTGCTCTTCATTTAAATACTTAGAAATTTGGCTGGACTCATTCCTTAACTTCAATACAGATACAGAAAACACTAAGAAAAAGATTAACGTACTACTATTCTGGGCCAACAAATTATTCTCCTCATTTCTTTTCTAATACTCCAGAATAGCAACAGGCAAAGGCATTCTTCTAGCCCAAGTAGAATATCGACTCCCACTAATAGGAAACACCTCAAAAAGAAATTCCACGATGATTAGGACAAAGACCATTAGAATGTGCATGTTCATCATATACTCACCACAGCATGAACACCACTGTACAACACTACAAAAAGCAAATGACTCTTACTCAGGCAAGGCTCTCACCTTCTCTCAAGCACTCAAATTTTCAAACTCCTGCACAGATACACAATTTCTTCTCAGGCAGCCAAACTTTGGGAAACCTCTTCCTACAACCTCAGAAATCAAAGCCACTCAGGTCCTACCCTACAGGCTCCTAAACCTAAACTACAACATACAGATTATTGCTTCTCCTTACTAGGCCCTAAAATATAGAAGTCTACTCCTGACGGCTCAAAGAAATATCTTCTTACTCAAAATTCTGAGCATAACTAAAACATCTTCACAGTAATCCTTCACACAAATGCCACTAGTCTGAGCACACTACCTAAAAGAATATTGCTGTACTCCATCAATCTATTAATAACAAGTTTGTATGATATCACTTGTAAATGCAGTTAACTCATGAATCACTTTGACTGCACTGTACATAACTGTGTGTGTGTGTGCACAACACGCATGCGCGCACACACGAGCGCATGTGTGTTTGTGTGTGTTATCAACTACCTTAGTATACTGCAGTGTATATACATGTTTTTTGTTTCTTTGCTAGCCTTTTTACGTCTCACTGTGGTGAGACTGAAGTTGGTCTTTTGTGATCACAGCTCTACCCTAGTTAACAAATCCCAATAAATAAATATAAGCTCAGATCTTTTCAGTTGCATTCCATTGCTTTGACCTCTGTTCTATTATGTCTTTCTTGCAAATGTTATCTTTGATGAAAATACATGTTAAAACAAAAAAACAACGTAGCAGGCTGCAAACCTTTTGTATAGTCCAGGATATATGAAATAACTGTTGAAATATCACAGCACAAACAATTCCACAAGAAGTTCAGGCTCCAAACCTTTTTTAATAGTCCAGGATATATGAAAAAAATGCATTCTTGCCTCACAGCAAGAGGTTCTCCCATTCGATTCTCAGTTGGAGTGCGGGGAGTGCCTTCTGTGTGGAGTCTGCATGTCCTCCCCATGTTTGGGTGGGCGTTCGAAAGACATGCATAAATGGGCGTGCCTTCGGTGAAGGTTAAACGTTAAGCTGGCACCTCGGCGTTCGTGAAAATCTACTGCCAATCATTAGCGGACCGGAGTTCCGCTGTGGCGACCCCTAACCGGGAAAAGCCGAAAGACAACAGCAACATATGAAAAAAACTGTTAAAATGCCACAGCACAGACAATTTCACAAAAAGTTAAGCACTTTCACTTAGGTCTATCCCAAGCTTCATCAGAACATGGAATAAAATCAATCAGCCACTTTTAAGCAAATTAAAAAATTGTCAGCCACTCGTAACATTTCATGCATAATTAATTAGATAAATTAATTCCCCTGCATTCCTTAAAGCTACAGTAACATATATGCTGTAGTAAACCCTTGTGTTAAAACAGTAGCAACCAAAATTCTAGCTGCCATAATAAAATACATGCTGTCATGAATCCTTGTTTTAAAACAATAACAAACAAAATGAATGCATATACTCTTTCCTTTTCTAAAGTTTAGCTGCCCTTAATTTAAGGATACTGTTAATACTAACATGATCATGCAGTCCCATTTTTTTAGTTTTTTTTAATTTGATTAATTTAATTTAATGTTTTAATTGAAAAGAAGAATATATGAACACTTGTATGAGATCTCTGAGAAAAAAGATCAAATTCCTTATTTAGACACAAGAAAGACTGTAAGAATTGTATTTTCAAGTTCTCTGTACTTGAACAAGTAAAACCAGATATAAGGGGTGGACTGTGTGAAGCCCTTTTAGAATACAAAGAATTATACTGGCAGCTTAGGCTGGATTCAACTAAAAAAACGGGACTGAATTATCATGTTAGTATTAACAGTGTCCTTAAATTAAGGGCAGCTAAACTTTAGAAAAGGAAAGAGTATATGTATTCATTTTGTTTGTTGTGGTTTTAAAACAATGATTCATGACAGCATGTATTTTATTATGGCAGCTAGAATATGTGTATTCATTTTGGTTGCTACTGTTTTAACACAAGGGTTTACAAAAGCATATATTTTACTGTAGCTTTAAATAATGCAGAATGAATTTATTTAATTATACATGAAATGTTGCTATTGGCTGACAATTTTTGAATTTGTTTAAAAGTGGCTGATTGATTTTATTCCATGTTCTGATGAAGCTTGGGATAGACCTAAGTGAAAGCGCTTAACTTTTTGTGGAATTGTTTGTGTTGTGGCATTTTAACATTTTTTTTCATATATCCTGGACTATTAAAAAAGGTTTGGAGCCTGAACTTCTTGTGAAATTGTTTGTGCTGTGATATTTCAACAGTTATTTCATATATCCTGGACTATACAAAAGGTTTGGAGCCTGTACGGTGCTTTTTGTTCAACAGTTTACCTTTTGGTGCTTTTTTCTGCTTTTTCATGAAAATACATCCTGTTTTAATATACATGAAAAAATTATGCACAGAGCAGGATTATAGAACTGTGGAAAATGTTCTAGGAAGAATGCAGAAGTGGTGAGAAAGGGATTTGATATATCACAGGGAATGATGTAACTAACACTGTGAGGAGAACTGCTGAGAAGGAGTATAATTAAGGGGCAGAAAGTGAAAGAAAAAAAACAGAACAGAGTGGGAATGAGTGCTGGTGATTGTTAAGCATCAAGGGGAGTCAGAATTTTGGTGTAGAGGCAGGGTTGACCAAGTCATGATGAACTGAATCTTAAGAAGACATTGCTGGAGCAGAGAGGTGGTCACCAAGGGATATGGGTGACTACAGTGCATGTTAGTACCATAATCTTTAAAGGAGAGAGAGAGTACAGGTGAAAGCAAGCAATGGCAGGGAGCTGCCATATCAGTCCTGGGATAAAGCTTGGTGGTAAAATGCTCAAACGTGGTACCTGCACCTGCAGGCAGCATATTGAGGAAAGAGAGGATTAGAGAGTTTAATGACTGCAGCAGTAGATGTGGGAAGAGGCATGTAGCTTTGGTAACATTGATGTGGAAAGTTTTGACACAGGGAACACCTCTTTCGCAGAGTCATTATACACCTTAACAAAAAAGGACAACATTATTCAAAGTTAAGAAAGAAGGGTATGTATTGCTTGACTGTAAATTTAAGATATCTGAAAGTAAAATAGCAAGCCATAGATGCAAAACAAAAGGCAGGTATTCAGGCTGAAATTAGAAAGGGAAAAATGAACACACAGCATAGCAGAGGAACAAACCATTGGAATTCAGAACATGAGCGGGTAGCATTTTTATGCAGTGCAAATACTTTATATAAGAATATGCAGAGAGGTGTAAGCAGAAAGCAGGAGGGATGGATGAACATTATTGGTATCACAGCAGCAGGGGACAGTGATAAGATGGTCTGAGGCATAGAGATTCCTACATATAGATCATTCAGAAATGTCAGAGAAGGAAGGATGGCGTTGGAGTGGTGAGCTACATAAAGGAATACATCACATAGAAAGCTGAACAGGAGGAAGGACACCAACCAATAAAGGGGGAAAGGAAGGATTCTGGATCAGACCTTATTGTACAAACCCTGATAATTACTTAAGTGAAATTGGAGTAATACCCGAAAACACTTCAGTTGCAATTCCAGTGCCAATAAAGGATTCCCAATAACAGATAAAACACCACAAATTAAGTGCTTTTGTTTCCACAACCAGAAACTTCTTCAAAATAAATGAAATCGATTTCCTCCTCATTAAATAATCACTTCACCTTACCCATTGGGCAATCATGATTGCATTACACTCATAGGTTCATAGGTTCATAGGTTGATACCAGGCTATCTGCCCTAGGGCATTTATAAGCCTAGCCAGAGTGTGTTTGGCTTTCGCCACCCTTTTAGATTAGTTGACTGTGCCTCTGTATAGTAGGTCACAGAAGGTAGCCCTTTTAAGGTTTGTTTACAGTTTGTTTACTGTACCTCTGTCAAGCAGGGACACAGAAGAGATCCCAGGGGTAAACTTACAATCTCCCATCCACTTGTCAAGATTTCTCTTGAAGAGGGTCAGTGAAGGGCTCTGCCTAACATGGATTGGGATTTTGTTCCAAAGTGAGGGGAGCCTCTGGGATATGAATCTGTCCCTCCAGCATGTCCTATTTATTTCTGTGCTGAGGTTCAAGTCCCTGGAGCATGTAGCTCTAAGGGATTTGGATTTCCTGAGTTGAAGCATGTCCATTAATTCTGGGTTGGCCATGGCTTTATACGTCAGACACAGATCGCCTCTGAGTAGGCAGTATGCAACTGAGTAGAGCTGGAGTTTCTTTAGCCGAACTGCATAGGGCATCTGTTTGAGCCCCTTGATTCTCTTGGTGAGGTACTTTTGTGGTCTTTCCAGTTGCTGCAGGTGTCAGGTAAGGTACATCCCAAATGGGGCATTGTATTCAATTATGGGCCTGATAAGTGATGAGTAGAGGAGCACAATGACCTCTCTTGATCTAGATGTGAATCCTTTCATGATAAGGTGGGCTATATAGAAGGTCTTTCTGACTACTTTGGCAACGTGATTGTCAAAAGAGAGATTGCTATCTACTTGGGTCCCCAAGTCCCTAATTACTTCTTCTGTACTTAATGGATTACCACCTATGTGGTTATTTGTGGGCACTTTGTTTTTCACAAAGGGGATGACTATGCACTTTTTGGCATTTAGCTTTAGGCCATGGCTCTGGCACCAGTTATCCGTCTCTGTGAGACCCTTTTGGAGGATGCTTGTGTCAGCCAGAGAGTCGATTACGGCACCCAGTTTGCAGTCATCTGCAAACTTGGTCAGCCATAGTCCACCCATGTTAGCCTGTACCTCGGAGAAATATATACCGAACAAGAGAGGTCCCAGGACTGAGCCTTATGGGATGCCACTTGTAACTGGTTTAGAATCTGACACAGCACCTGCTATTCTGACCATGTGGGTTCTATCCCTGAGCCAGTTTGCAACCCATCTTGTGACATAGGGGTTGATATTTAAGCTGGTGAGCTTATTTATGATGCCCGAGTGGGGTATTGTGTCGAAGGCTTTTGCAAGGTCCAGGTAGGCTGTGTGTGCTACCTTCCCTTCATCTACCCATGTTAGCCTGTACCTCGGAGAAATATATACTGAACAAGAGAGGTCCCAGGACTGAGCCTTGTGGGATGCCACTTGTAACTGGTTTAGAGTCTGACATGGCACCTGCTATTCTGACCATGTGGGTTCTGTCCCTAAGCCAATTTGCAACCCATCTTGTGACATAGGGGTTGATATTTAAGCTGGTGAGCTTATTTATGATGCCCGAGTGGGGTATTGTGTCGAAGGCTTTTGCGAGGTCCAGGTAGGCTGTGTGAACTACCTTCCTTTCATCTATGGCTTTGGTAACTGTTTCAAAGAAGTCGCCCAGGTTCAAGATGCAAGATCTGCCCTTAACAAAGCCGAACTGGGTAGGATCCAGTGTCTGGAGGTTCCCAATGTCTTTGTTTATGATTTCCATGATGATATGCTCCATAGCTTTACAAGCCAGGCTAGTCAGGCTTATAGGGCGATAGTTTCCGGGGTCTGTTGTGGCACCACCTTTGTGGAGTGGGACCACTGTTGCTGTACGCCATTCCTTGGGTACATATCCTGTAGTAAGGCTGAGATTGAACAGTGACTTTATATGAGGGTTTAGTTCTTCTTGGAGCTCGTGTAAGATGCAGCCCGGGACACTGTCTGGTCCCATTGATGCTGTGTTTTTTGCTTTGGAGAGGGCAACTCTCACCTGTGCATCTGTGATTTCAGGAAGGCTACACTCTGTTAGGATAGACATTTGCTCTTGGCAATATCTGTGGGTTCAGTGTATTTTATGTCATTTTGCACTAACTCAGAGCATATCTTGGAGTTGCCTCCCAGGTTTCTGACATAACTAAAGAAGGCCTTGTAATTATCTTTAGTGTCTTGTGCAATTTTTCTTTCAAAGCCGGCCTTAGATGATTTTATGAGGGATCATAGTTTCTTGCTAGTACTGATCAGAGACGCCTTCCTTTTTGGGATTTTGCTCTATCATGTAGTAGCTTTCTCCTTCTGTTGTATAGCTTATTTATGGCCTGGGTCCAACAGACAGGTCTCCTGCCTTTGGAGGAGTGAGTCTTTGTTTTATTTGGGATAGCATGCTCCATGCATTCCTGTAGGTGTCCATGGAATGCTTTTGTAAAGGATTCTGCATTTTGGGCCATATTTTCCACTGGCCCAGGGGCTTTGAAGGATTCCACCTTGGTTTTGAGAAGTGTAAAGTTTGCTTTTGAGAAGTTCTTCACCGTGGTTTCCCTGGCTAGGGGTGGGGACAGAATATGGATGTCCAGTGAGATTAGTTTATGGTCTGATCTTACCAATGAGGGGTATACCTCTGGTGTGGAACACAGAGACCCCATGTTGGTGATGACCAGATCCAATATGTTTTCCCCTCTTGTGGGAGTGGTGACCAGTTGTTCCTTAGCATTTGAGTTTATAAATTCTTGGAATTGTTGGGCGAGGGTGTTTGGGCTTGAGTAGTTTTCCCAATCAATGTTTGGGTAGTTGAAGTCACCCAATATAATGGTGTTTGGAGAGACCTTCATATTCTCCAGTGTTCTCAGGAAAGCCGAGTGAGGTTTCTGCATTTGGGAGGGTGGTCTGTAGCAGGCTACAAACTGAAAGGCAGTTTTGCCCACTGTTAGTTGCACATGGATGGTCTCCGATGCTTCATGCAGTGCCACTAACCAGGAGGTGTGGCTATCTTTGATAAATATGGATACTCCCCCTCCTTTTTTGGTTCAGTCCGAGTTTTGGGGCCGGAAAGCATGGTATGAAGTATAACCTGTTAGTGCTGAGGTGCTCTCAGCAGCCTTGAACCAGGTTTCTGTTACTGCACAGATATCGATATTCTCCATACTGAGGAGAGTCTCGAATGCATGCATCTTGAGGTTTAGACTTCTGGCATTGAGCAGCATTACCCTTAGTTTTTTTTTCTTTGTGTTGTCTATGGAGGTGGGTTTGTCTTTTGAGCCTTGCCTAAAAAAGGCACTATGGGGGAGGCAAGAGCCTTTGCCAGTATTCGAAAACCCAGGGGTGACAGGTGCAAGCCGTCCCTAGCGAAGCAACGTGGCTTGTTCAGCATGTCATCCCAGGCTGACAGACACTGGATCCCCTTTGAATGACACCAATACTTTAGCCAATTGTTAAAATTGATCATTTTGTCTTTATACTGTGGCATCATTCTTGGTGAGGGTAAGATGCTACTCAAGGTCAGGGTCATACTGGCCTGGGCTACATGATCAAAGAGCTCCTCTATGTCTTTTTTCATGTAGTCCAGGGAGGTATGTCTCAGGTCATTCACACCAGCATGGACAATGATGGAGTCATATTTGTACTTGCTTTGGAGTGACCTGAGTGCTTGTGTTATGTGGCGGATCCTGGCACCCGACAGGCAGCTTACAGTGACCTTTTCCTTGTTCAGCCTGGTGAGTGGGACGTCAGTGTGTCTGACAATAGAGCCACCTATTACAAGTATATTAGGTGTGTTGTTTAGCCTTAAGGGCTGTGACTGTGTGGCACACTGACTTTGTGAGCTATGTGCTATGTGGGTATTGTTTTGTGGTAGGAGTTGCTTGGATGTCTGCTTTGGAGGTCTCTGCTGCTTAGGCAGATTTTTATTTAGAGCCTCCGAGTATGTTTTTTTGTGTTGATGTGTTTGGTTTGCTGATGCGATAGGTCTATGTGAGACTGGATTTGTGGTGTGTGTGGTTACCTTCTCCTCCTGACAGGCTGTGCCAGTACTGGGTTGAGAGAACTTAGCCTCCAGTTTGGCTATATAGTTGCATCTCTCACATATATTTGAGCTTGTTGGGAGGAGGAGAGGGTGGTCTGCATACATAAGGCAGTTGTAACATTGCCTCAAGATTCCCAGATTCACCAGCTGGACTGGAGAGTAAACCCAAAACTGACCTTTGGACATGCCTGAATAATATAGAGAACTACTTATTGACTGATCAGAAAGAACCAATAGGGAGCAAGTGCTTAAAAGGAGTATAAGAGGATGTAGTACTTAAGTTTATTAGTGTTTACCTATGAGATTACGTATATGAGCAAGTGCAGGGCTTTAGAATGAAAATAGAGTGCTTATTTTGAGATTTGGAGCAGTTCTAAGGGAAAAAGTGAAGAGCAGACTTTGTATATTTCTTAAAAAAAAACATAACATATATAATCCATAAAACCTTATCAAAACACAATATAAAATTCCTACAAAAATAGCTCAAATTATGCATGACAAATGTACATTATAAATATATATCACATAATGAGATCCATACGGATCCCCGAACGGCAACATCACTGAAACAGATTTGGCCGGGCATACTTGCACGAAAGTGCTTTTCACCAAAGAAGCACTTTCACGTAAGTATCCCTGTTGCGGAGTTCACACTACAGTGGGGATAAGGAAAAATTCACTTTTCCCCACTGTAGTGCTACCTCGGAGTGAGAATATTAATGTAGGGGGGTGTGGAGGGTGCAGGGGTGCTTGCCCCCTGCAAAAAACGTAAATGTAATGTATTTTCTTTAACACTTTAAAGAAAGTGCTTTTTCGGTGAAAGCACTTTCGTTAAAGTGTGTTCGGTGATTGTGGATTCGGACCATTGAACTTTCGTTCAATAGTCCTAGATCCCACATAATATAGATACATCACATAATATAGATGCATGTTACTTTAATATCTACTTGCTCTCAACTTCAAAGCTGGGGTTAAAGAGATGTGATCATTTAGTCTAGGTGGAACACAGGCATCCAGCTGCAATTGCCAAATATGTTCTCTAAATTCCAACCTGGACTCCCAGTCACCTCCCCTTTCTTGTTGAACCACCATCTCTATTGTCCAAAACTTAAAATTAGCTTGGGGGGATTTTAAACAATGCTTTTATAAAGCATTTGTGGATGCCACCATGTTTTTGGGTGACTTTAACTATCCATCCATTGACTGGGTAAATTACTTGTGTTCAAACTTAATTACCCAAAGGTTTCTTGACTTTGTTAACTCCAATGCCCTGGACCAGCTGGTTGACACCCCCACAAGGGGTGCCAGCATCCTGGATCTGGTGGTTACCAATATGGGGACCACTGTATCACCCCCACTGTGAGTTATTCCCTGGTGAGATCTGACCACAAATCAATATAATTTGAAGTAACTATCACACCTGATCTCCCTCCCAGCAGCAACTAAACTAGAAAACTTCTCCAAAGCAGATTATAACCACTTATGGGATAGTATACATAGCTTCACTGCACCTCCCCTCTCAGATGGAACCAGCAACAATGCTGAGTTCTAAACCAATGCTTTATACAGACACCTGTATAACTGCATTGACTTGGCCATGCCTGATAGGACCAAAACATGCTCTTCAAGGAAGAGCAAACCTGCCTGGTGGACAATTGCCATTAACAGGTTACAATAAGAGGAAGAAATTGCTGTCTAAGAGTAAGAGGGAGCAAACCCTAAACTGGAAATACTCCATCCTCAGCTTAAACAAGCAAATAAGACTTCTTATGAAGTCATCCAAAGCAAACTACAAATCCAGATTAGCTTCCTCAACTAAGGACAACCATAAGGTATTTTTTAGTTCCATCTGTAACCTAAAAGGAAAGGCCCAGATTTGTGCCGAACTGGTAGTTATTGATACCACATATACTGATCCTGTGGATATTGCTAACCTGTTGGCTGACACGTTCTGTGAAAACTTTACTCCCCTGTCCCTGCTGCACATACCCCATGACATCCCTACCACCTGTCCTTACCTTGTATCTCTAAAGAGCAGCTTGTAAACATCCTCTCTAAGGCCAAAAACACAGCATCTATGGGACCTGATGACATCCCAGGCTGCATTCTGTATGGGCTCCAACAAGAATTAACAACACCGTTGGGTACTCTTTTCAATCATAGTCTAAGCACTGGCTTCATCCCAGCTGAATGGAAAATGGACACTGTTATTCCCCTGCAAAAAGGAGGTGTTTCCACTGACCCTGGGAACTATAGACCTAATTAGCTTGACTAGCCTTAACTGCAAGGCCATGGAGCGAATCATCATAGACCTTATCAACAATGATATAGGTAATCTGCAAACATCTGACACTACTCAGTTTGGATTTTTCAAAGGAAGATCATGCATGTTAAACCTGGTGGACTTCTTTGAGACAGTCACCAAGGCCCTCGATGAGGGGAAATCTGTGCATAGCACCTACCTAGACTTAGCCAAGGCTTTTGACACCATTGCCCACTCAGGAATCATTTATAAACTCACCCAGCTAGGTATCAACCCTTATATCATTAGATGGGTCACTAACTGGCTCACTGATAGAACAAGTATACTCAAAGTAGGGGAATCCACCTCCACCAGCAGACCTGTAACCAGTGGTGTTCCATAGGGATTAGTACTGGTACTTCTACTGTTTGGAATCTATTTCTCTGAAGTACAAGCAAAAACTAAAGGTCTGTGGCTGACAAAGTTTGCTAATGACTACAAACTGGGAGTGGTCACAGAATCTCCAGATGATGTCAACATCCTACAAGAGGGTCCTACACAAACAAATGATTGGTGTCAAAGTCATGGCCTTAAATTCAATGCAAATAATTTATTATCATCCCTTTTGGTAAGAGCAATGTTCCTGCTAAATATCACATCAGTAGCAACACCCTAATTATGCACTCAGCGGTGAGAGACCTGGGCCCACAGGTTTACAGCAACCTTACCTTTGATCATCATGTCTCCACAGTGGTAAGACGAGCATTTTGTATTGCTCATCTCATAAGTAAGGGCATTGCCTTCAGAAAAAAAAGAAGTTATAACCTCCATGTACTCTTCCTTCATCAGGTCAATAATTGAGTGCAATGTTCCTTTTGGTATGTACCTTTCCGGGCACCTTCAGCAAATGGAGAGATCACATAGGTTTCTCACTAGGAAAATTCCAGGTCTCCAGCATCTGTCCTACGTGGATCATCTGAAATCACTGTCACTTTATTCTGTTTCATACAGACTACACAGAGGTGATTTCTGCCTTGCATATAACGCAATCTCTGACCCTGCTTTATTGGAAATGCTGCATATCCACAAGTCAAATGGTACACGGGTTACTCGCTCTAAAGACCTTACCTAGTATGTGACATTAATAGAACTTGCTGGAGGGACAGATTTTTCTCCCAGAGGTTACCACACCTTTGGAACTGACTCCCACATCATGTCAAACAGAACGCCTCATTGGCCCTCATCAAACGCAATCGGGATGATTGGATGGACAACTGTAAATTCACCCCAGAGTTCCACCTTTGTCCCTCTTGGGCAGGGGCAGTAGGTGCTGATTGTGGAAATAAGGATAGAACTTGGCTAGGCTTTTAATTAGCCTAATAACTTCCTATAATCCTATGATCCTACGGAAAGACTGATCTACTGAGCTGAAAGGTAAAATTTCAGGTTCATTGCAGAAAATGACAATATAGTGCACCTGGGACACAGAAATACTGGTCTGAAGAATCAGATGGAAGGGAGAAGAACTGATGGCAACAAAGATGAAAATGGATCTCAAATTTTTAATAGCATCTTGACCGAACCCCCAGGAGCAGAGTGAGATGGCAGTCATAGAAACCTAAACAACAATGGGAATATCTTCTGGGTTTACAGATTCAAGTATCAAAAATGTTCGTGCCTACACTGTACCAGATCCCAGTCAGGACACACATAGAGTACTGCATACAGTTCTGAAGGCCATACAAAGATGGGGGGTATTATGCTACTGGAAGGAGTCCATAAGAAAAGCTAACAGAAGCGTGCAAAGGATGGAAGGGAACAAGATATGACCAGAGACTGGAGGGACTAAAACTCTTCTCCATTATGACCAGAAGGAACAAGTGAAGTGGCATGTCATGGATGCACAAGGTCATGTCATGGAGATGTGAAGGGGATTGTACTTAGCAAGAGGCTCAAACAGTAGATTATAGGCACCAAAATACTTCTTCTTGGTGAGGCTTCTGTACCTATGGATGGGAGTACCAGAACGGGAGGTGGGGAGAAAATCTCCGAAGGCATTCAGCAGGGCATGAGACAGATGAAGAGGTGGTTCAATGGAAGGCAAGGAAGGAGATTCAGATTCTGAATGCTGACTGCAGTTAAATAACTAGAAGGACCTTTGCTCTTCTGTTGCTGTCAAATGTAGCATAATATTTTCAATGGTAAACAAGAGACAGATGCATTGTATAAGATGTCCAAGTCTGACCTGTTTGTACAGCTTTCTCTTCTTTACAAATGTGAGCATCTCCCCTCTTTTATATATATATATATATATATATATATATATATATATATATATATATATATATATACCCAAATATCTCTGTGAAGTCTGGTTTAAAACTTTTATTATGGTTAGCAGGAAATGGTTGATTTTGTAATATTTTATATCACAGAAATTCCAACCATTGCTGTGTGGATATACATTTTGTAACACTGATGTTGGATGTACATTCTTAACTTGGATATAACCTCAGACCGTTGCTACATTTATAATTGCTACATTTATATCATGGGCAATGGAACCATAGAGCGAGGGGGGAGGGGAGCCCCCCACTTTTGCAGATCATCCATACCACCCAACTGTCCCATATTACGAATTATACAATGACCCCCCATTAATATTCAAAAACATGCACGCTGATTGGTCAGCATGCATGTTGTAAATCAGTTATAGTAATGGAAAAAAGGTCCGGTTGCCCGGACTTTTTCCATTACTATAACACTTTTTAAGCAACAGAGAACACAAGATCTCCGTTGCTTCATACTGTCTCGCTATGTTAAATGAGTTTAACATAGCGAGACAGCTTTAAAAAAAGCAACAGAGATTCTCCTCCCTGCAATGGAGTTACATATAGAGAAGAAGAACAGTGTAGGAAGCAGCTTCTTCTGGTAAATTGGGTAGCTAGACTTTCTGCATGATGTGCTGAGTGAGTTAGTTAATTTTTCCATTTGTGTTTCACAAGGGATTGAGATTTATGGGTAAGATGTAAGATAAGTAAGTACCCAGAAGAACCTTTGCATCACAGTTGAGCAGCTTAATGTGGCAATTTGAAGGATTGCATATGTTGAAATAACCATAAAAATATATGGGAAAAGAAGCAATATTTGTACTACTAATTCCATCTTGTGTGAGAAGCAAGCAGCAGTCCTCAACAGGGTAGGCATTATTGCCGAAAGATTGTGTTAGTATCCCTAGAAAGGTATTTATTCCCCTATAACAACCACACTTAAGGGCATTATTGTATGTAGAAAATGGCTTGTTAAATTGCTTTGTATTTGCTATCTATATTTTTTATATTTTGCTTTGCATTTGTTTTATTATTAGTATATCTAGATTTTTTATATTTTTGATAATATTCTATCCAACTAATATTTCATAGTTACTCTAGTATATGAAATTGCTGTTGGGGGACATAATTTACAGTTAGAGTATACACATTATTTAATAATATCTACAACACTCATACGGACACACACGTACACACACACACACACACACACACACACACACACACACACACACACACACACACACACACACTCATAGATACAAAGGCATCTCACTTTGATCAAATCACCAAAAAATATTATATAATACAAAGCACTGCTGCCCCCCCCCCCAATACACAAACATTTCTTCACTGTGATTGATTTTGTAGAACTTCCATGATCTTGCCTCTTATTTTTGCTGTGTCTCAGAAAAAAATATATTTTTGGCAAAGTTCTAAGGATTAAAGGCAGCTAATAAATTAAGCAGTTAATAAATTAAGCTGTTATAGTTTCATATTAACTATTGTTTAGAAAATGCATGTTGATTCAAAACATCTTATTCTGCTAATATTTTAATGAATTGGGGTGATAATTAAAATTGTTCTTGATTTTGTGAGTCTGTCAATTTATTTTGTTTGGTTTTGTACAGAATTCAAGAGCTTTCGGAAGCTGCTGTTATTCGCAGTGTGTGTGTGTGGAATTCATGATCTTTTGGAAGCTGCTGTTATTTTCAGTGTGTGTGTGAAAATGCCCCCAACAGGATACATCTGGTGCTAGAGGTACTCAGGCTCAAACCCTGTACCTTGGGTACAGATAAAAAGAGCCGAAAGTCCCAAGCCACCATCACTTGTGAATTCATGCCTCACATTTTTGTTCTGTTCCTCTGGTTTGCAGAAGTTGTAAAACAAAACCTTTTATTCTAGCAATTTTTTAAGGTTATAAAATCAGTATTTGAAATGCATCCCTATTTTGGGGCTGTATTCCCCCATTATTGGCTTTGTTCTGTATTTTTGTGCTAAGAGGTTGAGAGCTATGGTGAGAAATGAGAACTGAATTCACTAAACGATATGATAGCCATTTAAGTTTGTCTTCCTGTCTTTCAAGAAACTGCTGGTTTAGCTTAGTGGTATGTTGTGCTGACTGTAGTGCTCTGGGTTCAAGACTTGACAGTGAAATTCTTAGTGGTAACTCAACATTTTATGCAAGCAACTTTCCAAAATTATACAAGCAAAGTTTAAAATATGTCCCTGGTTTTTGGCCTTTTGCCCCCCCCCCCAATTGAAAATAAGTTCAAGAAGCTGTGCAACATGTCTATGGCTTACACTACTGTGATTCTGTATTTATATATTGTGTGTAGAAGTAGGCTGTTATCATGGAAATGTTCTGAATAGGGCAGTTTTGTCATTATTGGTCCATGCATTTTGCTTCATTGCCTACTGGAAAAATGTTCAAACAAATTTAGAATGCAGTTATGTGTGGAAGTAGACCTTTATGATGGAAATGTTCTGAATAGGGCAGTTTTGTCATTATCGGTTAATGCATTTTTGTTTCATTGCCTACTGGAAAATGTTTAAACAATAAATTTAAAATGTGCACTAACTTAAGTCTAACAAGTGTGCTGTATTATACAAGGAATATAATTTAATACAATCAGGAAGGTGAATCAAGGAATGCATACATGTATGCATGGCCCTAAAATGTGTTTGATAACAGCCCAGAGGAAAGTGTAAAAGCCTCAAAATCATGGGCAAATTTTAAGCTTTACTCTTGTTTCCAAAGGAATGGATGAAGGTAAAACAGTTCACACCATATTACCTTGACCTGGCCAAGCCTTTTGATAGACTCCCCTACTCAGGTGTAGTACAAAAGATGAATAATGTAGGAGCAAACACTTACATCACCAGCTGCATTGCCAACTTGGCTCACAGGATGCAGGAGATCAAAACAGGGGAGGAGACCAGTCACCAATGGAGTCCCCCAAGGTTCGGTGCTGAGACTTTTTCTGTTTGGCATATACATCTCAAAAGTAAAAGGAAATACCAAAGAGTTTGACCAGCTAAGTTTGAGATGATTGCAAGCTAGGAAAATTTATTGAATCCCCAAATGACTTAACCATCATGCAGGAAGGTTTGTCCCAAATGATAACTGGTGTCAAAATCATAACAATGCCTTCTGAGAACTGATCCAATTGTTTGGCATTTGAGAACTTGTGTGTACAGTGACCTAACTTTTGACCAACATGTGCCCAGAGTCATAAGAACACCTTCCTATATTGCACAGTTTATAAACAAATTGATTGTGACTAGATCTAGAGATTTTGTTGTCCCCCTTTACAAAGCACTCATTATGTCAATCATTTTGTATAATGCCCACTTTGGCATGTATCTGTCCAGCCCCATGCAACAATTGGAATACCTTCAGAGATACCGTACTAAAAGGATACAAGTTCTAAACAATAGGTCTTGCATGGATCACCTCAAAGATTTATTACTATACTCAGTATCCTACAGAGTGCTTAGAGGTGACAAGTCTGGCATATAAAGCATCCTCCAACATAATACAGATGGACCTACTGAACATCAGCAACTCAAATGGCATCAGAAATACTCAGGTCAGGTATCTAAACTGAATGTTGTGGAGAGATGGATATATATCACAGAAGCTACCACTGTTCCGGAACAGACTATCCATAAAAATAAAGCAAAGCTCATCCATCCATATTCAAATGCAACTTGGATCTAAGGATGAGTAATAGAAAATGTACTCCAGGATTTCCCCTCATGCCACTAATAGATAGAGGCAGTTCCTAAATACTGCATCCCTTACATGGCCCCCTCAAATTATTTATGGTATGATCACAGTTGTTCTCACTAAGGCTAATATACAATTATCAGCCATGGGAATAGCTAAGACCAATCAGAAAATGTTAATTCAAGCACCAAAATGGAATTGGCTAAGCTAAAAATGTCCTCCAAGTGAACCTATGTAGTGGTAGCAAATAGTTATAAAAAAATTACTCTTTTTAGTTCACTAAGTGCCCCTGTCACCCCCTCTCCCCAGTCTTTAACAGCTTCCGGCACCTATGATTTATATGTATATTCATCCCTCTTCACATAAAATAGGTTAACAAACTGAGAAACTTTAACAATATCTTAGCACCTCTTGGCTATGCTCCTGGTAATCTCTAACTTAATCTAGTCAATTAATATACTCTGTACACAGCTCCTAGCACCTCACACCTCTTTAGCTAAAATTCCACACCCTCTTGCTTATCTGACACTCTTTACTTATTTCTTTTCACTTTTTTTTCCCATTTTTGTTTCCCTAAGCCCTACCACCTGAACATCATATTTTTACTAATATTATGTACAGAACAGCTGTAACATTTACATTTCAGTCTCTACAACTACATGCCTTTTTTTGCTTGCTTTTAATTATGCCTGCAGTTTATCTTGACATGCTATTTTCAGTGAACCATACCACTATGGACTATGGTTATGCTGTATCTTTTTCATTTATTATGTATTGTGTTATGTACACTTGCTAAATATGTATCATGTAATTGTACTGTACCATATTATAAATTGGGGAGCTTTTTTCTCTACAACACCAGGGTCTTGCTTTATGGACCAGATGATCTTTCATAGTAAAAATGCTAATAAATAATAATATTTTGCAACACTGGTGTTAGATACTCATTTTAAATGGCATTTTGCTTATTTTTACTGTATTTTTCTGCACTTTAAAAAAGCTGTTCCATTGCTTTAAGCATCTAGTACATAGAATAGACTAGATTCATTTCTGCTGAATCTAGACTGTATTGTTACACCTGAGCACTATTCCATCTATCTTACATTAGTAGGGCCCTGCCTGCATCCTTGTGGCAGAAGTCTGTAGTCTGAGCCTCATATGAGTTGGAGATTACTGGAGGAAAGCTTATTGTGTGCTTTCCCATTGATACTTTAGCTTAAAAGTGTTTAATTTCACCTGTATTTAAGCCTTGCATTTGGGTGTAGCTGCGCACTGCTCAACAAGGTTCAGTGGTGCCCTGTATAGAAGCAAATGACTTGAAAGACAATTTTCTCCTAGACATCTGTTAGTGAAACCTCCTAGGCTTCTCTGCTGAATTGCGGGAAACTCAGTTGCGCACTGAGAAGCATTATCATAGTTCTCGCCCCTAGCCTTCAATAGAACAAGCTTCTTTTTTAATTCTACAGCAAAACCTGGTCAAACTAGCCTACTCCTCAATAGTAGTTACAGTAAAAACCTGCCATAATGGGTGGTCATTTTCCAACCATTTCTCCAGCCAGCCTGATTAACATGGGCATAATGAGGCAATGTTGTAGTAATTGCCTCATGTATACTGACAACCACTTACCCCTAAAACTAACAAATACAATATGTGAGAGATGTAATCACACTATGAATTTGGAATAAGTTCTCTCACATAACAAATCAGACATCAAACAGGGTGTCAGCACACACACATCACCTCTCACACAAAACAAGGTCACAACACATAAACCAACATGGGAGGTCACTGCACTACCCCCTGTGTGTTGTCCTCCCTAGTAAGGTTAGACCATAAATCTGTCTCATTTGAAGTAATGATCAGACCTGACAGCCCCACAGGAACAAAAAAAAAAATGTAAAAATTCTCCAAAGCAAACTACAGCCTACTAGGCAATGATATAAAAAGTTTCATACCCCATGCTAACACAGCCAACAATCACTCCTATGCAGAGGAATACACAAATGTCCTGTAAAACCACATAAACAACTGTATAGGCCCAGGTGTATAAATACGTTATATAATGAAAGGAAGAAATTAATGTCTAAGAACAAGAGGAAAGTCACTCAGCAGAAGAAGAATACCCTCCACAGCTTGAACAAGCAAATCAGATGTCTTGTAAAGTCCTCTAAACTAGTTATGAAGCTAAATTTCATCCCTAGCTAAGGATAATCATAAGACATTCTTTAGCTACGTCCAAAATCTAGAAGGGAATCCCCAACTATTTGTCGAGCTTATAGTGGATGGCACCTCTCATACTGAACCTGAGGAAATTGCCAACCTGCTAGTTGACAAATTGGGCACAAACCTCACCCCTCAGCCATACCTCAAAGCATATCTGACACCAGTCCTCTACTTAGTTAAATCCAAAGAGATAAGATAAGATAAGATAAGATAGATAAGATTTCTTTATTGTCATTACACAAGTAAAATGAAATTTGTAGCAATCTTAAGGTGCATTCACATGCAATGAACATGAATAAATAAAATAATACAATACGATATAATGCAATACAATACAATAAACAAGCAACTAAGTTATTGCAC
Organism: Protopterus annectens; assembly: GCF_019279795.1. NCBI lineage: Eukaryota > Metazoa > Chordata > Ceratodontiformes > Protopteridae > Protopterus > Protopterus annectens. The sequence continues at coordinate 575,634,093 of NC_056733.1, read as the reverse complement.
TTGGGTGTACTACACATAAAAAGAATAAAATAAGGTGCAAAAGAATGTAATCATATACATTATAGTGCAAAATGACTATTGTCTATGCTGATCAAAATCACTCAATGTAAGTATTTAACATTATTCAATGCTCGTACGGCTCTGGGATAGAAACTGTTCTTAAGTCTGTTTGTCTGTGATGGAATGGACCTGGACCATCTGCCAGAAGACAGCTGATGTCAAGGGTGGGAAGGTTCTTTCAAGATGTTGGCTACCCTGCTGAGGCAGCGTGAGTTGAAGAGTTCTCCAAATGGGGCAGTGTATAGCCGATGATTTTCTGGGCAGAGTTAATGATTCTTTAAAGGGCCTTCTTGTCTGCTGCTGAGTTGTTGGTATACCATGTAGAAATGCAGTATATCAGCACACTTTCAATAAAACAGCAGTAAAAAGACACCAGTAGCTTCTCCTGCAGGTTATTTTTCCTGAGGATCCTCAGGAAATGGAGTCTCTGCTGTGTCATCTTGACTGCTTCCATGGTGTTTATGGACCAACAGAGATCTTCTGCCACATGTATACCCAGAAACTTGAAGGCAGGAACCCTTTCCACACACTCTCCATTGATATATATTGGGTTGTGATCTGTGTTGTGCCTCCAAAAGTCTATTATGAGTTCTTTTGTTTTGCCAGAGTTCAGGGCAAGGTTGTTTTCAGTAAACCATGCTGTCAGTCTTTGACTTTCATTTCTGTATGCTGTCTCACCTCCTCCTGAAATAAGCCCAACCACTGTTGTGTCAGCCGCAAACTTAATGATGGTACTAGTAGAATGAGAGGGGACACAGTCATGGGTGTAATACAGAAGGGGGCTCAACAGACAGCCTTGTGGGACACCAGTGTTTGGCATGAGAGTGGGGGAGAGCTACAGGCCTAGTCTAACCATCCAATGATGGTTAGTCAAAAAGTCTTTAATCCAATGGCAGTCAGGTTGTGAAAGTCATAGGCCAGTGTGCTTAGTGACCAGTCTATCCAGGATAACTCTATTAAAAGCTAAACTAAAGTCTACAAAGAGCATCCTCACATAGCACCCCTGCTGCTCAAGATGACAAAATGCACTGTGTAAGGTAGTGGAGATGGCATCTTCCATAGACCTATTTGCTCTGTAAGCATACTGGTGCATATCAAAGATGACTGGGAGTCTGTCTTTGATGCATCTCAGGACCAGTTGTTTGTACCACTTGATAACCACTGGAGTAAGTGTCAATGGACGATAGTCATTGAGACTGCTGATGACAGGGTTCTTTGGCAATGGAATGATCATAGTAGACTTCAGACAAGATGGAATAGTAGACTTAGAGACAGGTTGAAGATCTTTGTAAAGACTCCACAGAGCTGGTCAGCACATTCTTTCAGCCCCCATCCCATCATTCCATCAGGCCAGCAGCCTTTCTTGGATTAACTGCTTTGAGCGCATTCCTTATATCATGCTCTTTTACTGTGAAGGTGTGGTTATAAGAGGTTGATATAGATTACATGAGACTGCTGTGGTGTATTGGCTGAGGCCTGGCGTGACTGTCTGTGCTGTTTCTACCTCAAAATGGGTGAACAAATAATTAAATTCCTCTGCCATCGAAGCATTTGCTTCAACAGCCATACGTTACTGATTTTATGATTAGTAATATGCTGAATACCTTGCCATAGTTGTCATGGGTCCTTGTTGGTGAAGAGATCCTCTGTCTTCCTTTTATAGGCTGCTTTAGCCTCTCTGATGGATTTCTTTAGATTGGCTCTAGCCATGCTATAAAGGGCTCTATTGCCAGACCTGAAGGTTGTATTGCAGTGCTTGAGAGGAGCTCTGACCTCCTTCATCACCCAGGGCTTCTGGTTAGGGTACACACAAATCTGCTTGCTGACAGTGACATTGTCAACACAGATTTTAAGGTAACAGAGTACCACTGATGTACACTTCCAGATCCTGATCCTCAAAAATGTCCCAGTTAGTTCTTTGAAAGCAATCCTGTAGCTGTGAGAGTGCACCTTCAGGCCATATTTTAACAGTCTTTGTGGTAATCTGGCCTTTTCTCCTAACAGGAGTGTATGTTGGAGTCAAGAGTATGGATAAATGGTCTGACTGCCCTAGATGAGGCAGCTGTTTTGCCCTGTAGCCATCCTTGATATTTGAATAGGTCTTATCCAGTGTATTTTTCTCTCAAGTTGCTCATTTAATGTACTGATGAAATTTGGGGAAGCTGTCTTTAAGTCCTTGTGACTTAAATTACGAGATATAATATGATCAGCTTCATGATGGATGCCTTGTTGCAAATTAATGATGTCAAACAGGTTAGCATCTGATGGAATGTAAACAGCAGTAAACTCCCAGTGTAAATAAAAGGGCCTGCATTTGATTGTCATACACTCCAAATCAGGAGAGCAGTAACTCTCTACGATCTTTATATTGGGATACTAGCTGTTATGCACATAGATGCAAAGCTCCCTACCTCTTCTCTTTGTTCTTGTCCCACTGAAATGCTGTGTGGTCTGCCAGCTCAATGACTACTTCTGGTATATATGAGTGTAGCTATGTCTCTGTAATTAATAAAATGCAACAGTCTGTTATAAGTTTATTCTCAAGAAAATCCATGCCTTATTGAACTTGGTGGACTTCTTCAAGAATGTCAGCAAAACCTTAGATGAAGGCAAAACAGTCAGGCTGAAATGCTGCACATCCACAAATCAAATGGGACAAGAGTCAGTCACTCCAGGGACCTCAACCTAGTCTTTGACATTAACAGAACATGCTGGAGAGACAGATATATCTCCCAGAGATTGTTGCTCCTCTGGAATAAACTCCCAGATCATGTGAAACCGAGTTCTGCAATAACCCTATTCAAATGCAACCTAGACAATTGGATGGGAGACCATAAACCCTTGATCATAGACTTGCTCTACAACTAATGACCATCTAATTAAGGTCAGTTAGGGAATACAGGTATAACATGGCTAGAACAAGTGTAGCTGGAAAATTCTATTTTACTCCAATCCATGTGCATTAAAAAAAAAACATTTTCAAAAATGTGTGTCTCCCCCCCAGCAAAAAATAAATGTACATTAACAGTCTCTCTCTGTGAACAACAGGTTATACCTTTTGTATAATTATAGCTTGAGTTGTGACAGTTGTAGACATAATATAGCTTGAAAAAGCTTTTTTTTTGATATACAAAGTACAAAGAGAGAGAGAATATCTATACACACCCCTTACTAGAAGCCATGTATCCATCGCATTTTGCATTTTTTTTGTATTAGATGCTCATTCTAGATATATAGAACTGCTGATCATTGCTATGTGCTTATGCATTTTGCATTTTGCAATACTGGAGTTAGATACACTGATGTCAGATACTCATTTTTAAATGTCTAGAACTTCCAGCCATTGCTACATTTATATGCATTTTGTAAAACTGTTGTTTGATTTTGTTTGTGTCTTTCGGCTTTTCCCAGTTAGGGGTCACCACAGCGGAACTCCGGTCCGCTAATGATTGGCAGTAGAGTTTTACGTGCTGGCTTGCCAGGCCTAACGCACAACCTTCAATGAAGGAACGCCCATTCACGCATGTCGCCACACAGAAGACGCTCTAACTGAGAATCGAACGAGCAACGTCTAACTGTGAGGCGACAACGCTACCGCAGCATAACTCATGTTAAATTGACTCACTATGAGACTTTGAATCCATACTGCCAAAATACAAATGTGTTGATCCAAAAAGGACTGAATAAAATCAAACTGGATAACAGTAAAAATTGTTAGGGAAGGTTTAATTATTGGGAAATAGGATCAATGAGATAACAATCAACCAGCTAGCTGTCGATGGCATGTAGGTAAAAACCTTACTAAATTCATGTAATGTATTCAGGTAAAAGGAATGTTTTTTTCCAGAATTATAACTGGCTAATTATTGATGAAAAGGGTACTCATTGATGGTATGATAACATTAAAAGGGCCAGATTTTAGCTGTGATCAAATTCTTCTGGTTCATTTTAGAAATGTTATCTTCATTAAACATATTATTCTAAGTGTTTTCCCTGGTGGTGTCCTCCCATTTGGATTATTGTATCACTCCATATCTGGGGCATCTGGATTCAGAACTTGGTTACACTCAGTTTGTGCAAAACTGCACAGCCTAGCTAATAGTTGAGATATGTTATTACTGGCTCATTACATTTGTTCAGTGTGAGCTATACTGACTGCCTATCAGGCAGTATATCATCTTCAAAGGTTTACTCCTGTTGTATTCAGCTTTACAAGACCTGGGTCCCCCTATTGTCAGAATTTACTGGCCTAGCATCAGTCATAGTGAATCCTGCTTTAGACTTGCAAGGGGCTGCTGGTTGTCCCAGGGACATATTTGGGATTTTTAGGTAGTCGAACTTTTGCACACAAGGGGCCTTGTCTCTGGAATCTAATATCTTGTTGGTTGAGAGAGTCCTGAGTTTTGGGTGTCTATAAGGGTTGTATTAAAATTATATAAACTTGATTGTGACTAATTTTATTTAATTGTTTTATTATAAAATTTATGCCTGTTTTTCTTCTTAGTTTTACCTTATTATGTCATGCTTTATAGTTTTATATTTGCATTTTGTTGTTCTATTGTACAATGTTATGGTTTAAGCACTTTAGTAAAGATGAAGTTGAAAGCCTGTATTAAGATAATTTTAATTTAATACCATCTTAGTTATTTCAAAATGTTGGTGTGTAGCCCCTTGCAATCTACTACTTTATCTGCCTTATATTTCCACTCCAATGAATTTTACTATCAGCGTTGGACATATTTGATTTTTTTTCTAAATCTTTCTCCCTCTCTTACTTTCTTTCTTTCTCTCATGATGCACATACTGTTTCTTGGTGTCTCTGTACTACTTTACAGACTGATTTTTTTTACTAGCTAACATACTTTAATGATCTGCTACCCAACCACCAGGAGTTGTGTTTTGCATCCTTTCCATTAAGTATAATCTTTCTCAGCCCTCTCCGCACCTAACTTCTACAAAACTGCTGTATACAGTGTTCACATGTTCTGTTGTCCCCTTTTTGTATTTAACTTACCCGTCATATTTCACCAATTTCTCAGTTGCTTCCTTCACCACTTGGATTTTTAACATGGTATATACTGTTTTTTACAAGACTTTTCTTTCTTTGATTCTTGGTAGAACAGCTCACAACAATGCCATCTAACATATAACCATTTTGCAGATCTTCCTTTATTATAATGAGTAATGTTATAGTTCTTAAATGGCCCTTTTTTGTCCTGGCTGTCTGTTTCTATCTCTATCAAAACTTTGTTGTGTGATACTGCACTGCAAGTGAAAAAGACTGAAAGGTTTTCATTGTGAGATTGCTGAACATACCCAGTAATAAATTCCGTATGTAGAAAGAAAAATAATAAAGCATTTTATTTTCTGTAATGAAAAAGGGCCCATTCATGACAGCTAAAAACAGTAAAGTAACTGATAATGTTCTGAGTATCTGCCGCAGTTCATAAGAAAACAGAAGTAAAAATACAATTAAACAAACAGCACACCTGCAGCCTAATTCATTAGTTTACTAATCAAGCAGTAATGTACTTATTTTCAGCACACAACCCAACACTCCAGTTAAAATATAAATCAGTGGGAAGACACCAAATACTTTAGTAGATAACAGGCATCACATTTCACACCAAGGGAAGAAAGTATGGCATTTAGCTTGTCTAGAGCACATGATGTGCTATACAGTACTCTGTGGTTATTTTTTCATTGCAGATGCCTTCCTAGCTGCTCATACAGATACGTTTTACTTCTAAAAGTCTAAACTATGCTCGTTACAACTTTAAAGCGGTCACATTTACTATGTCTGTAAAACTTTTGCAAATTAAGTTTTAATATTAAGTAACTGGGTTTTAATGCAGAAGGTAAACTTTTGTTTATTGCATCTGTACTTGAGAATGAACTTGAAATATAATAATTCTGATAATTTATTTTGCTGCATAATTTAGAATACTGACAGCATATCACAGAAACAAGTAATCATTTGAAATAAAACAGAGATATATTCTGCTTGTGTTGTACAGAAATCAACGTAAACACATTTGTTTGATAGTTTGTAGTGTTGCCAGTATTTCTACACGACCGGTATAAAGTCATTTTAAACTGTATCACTGCCTTGAATTACCTGAAATTACCCTCCTCCTTCCCTGAAATAATCACACCATTTGGATTTGTCAGGCATTTATCGAGAAGGACAGTCTTTATGACCTAATCCATTTCATACATCAAAATATGTCATATCTTTATTGTTTATTCAGTTTATTTCACTTTTCGTTAATCTGCACAGATTTGCACTTTATTATATTTCATACCATAATTTATGTCAGTAATGTTATATACCCATCCTATACTTTGTTTATTTGTAGCTTAGACACTGCACTGTATCTTATGGACCTCTAAGAATTTATAATCCCACCAATGGTCCCCTGCTTCTTAATTTTGATGATTCACCAACTGAGTTGAAGGCTGCCAGTCTAAGAATCAACACTGATGACACCCTCATAGTACAGGACTCCCCTAACTTGTAGTGTTTCCTAATGAGACATCCCACCTCCCTGGTTAATGCTAGGTGCCTCCTTCCTGTGCACCAGAAAACTAAAACATCCATAGTACCTTCAGCATATTTCCTTTGTTACCAGTGCCTCGCCTTCTACCATTCTGCATTCTGTAAATGGGTTTTCTGGCAGTAGCCCCAAGGGTGCTGCAGTGCAGGCCCCCTGCACCTACTCTTTGTCCCATCATACCTGTGAGGCTTTGAGAGAATTAATTCACTCTACTGAATCTGTTGTAAAAAGTCAGAGACTTGACTTGACCCTCCTCCCTATTCCTGCCTGAAGGGTCTGACCCAATCCCATTTCTTTATCTGCTGCCTGTCTTCCCACTTTCCTTCACCTCTCCTTGTGACAAACCTGGCTAACCTGCCAGGCAAAAGAAAAGGGGGATAGGACAATGTAGCCTGTGGTATAGACATCCATTGTCTTTGCCCTCTCCTTTCCCCTGAACAATTCACATCATTTATTTATTTTCATTTACTAATCTTGGTTGAGAACTAATCCCAGCAAACCATTTTCAGGCTTAGTTTGGGGAACACAATATACAGTCTGAAAAGTCTGACATTTCAAATAGATTCATATTCAGTGATAAATAGTTAATACATTACGAGCATGCTTTCAACACTGCAATTAAGCAACAAACTATAACTAAACAACGGCTAGTATTGTTTAAACTGTAAGACAAGTCTCACAACTGTATCAGACTGTAAAATATACAGCAAATATTCAATATATACAATACATGCAATTAA